>NW_005871440.1:192113-301248 GCF_000147115.1 Myotis lucifugus | reverse complement strand
CTAGGTCAGCGTTTCTCAACCTGTGGGTCGTGACCCTTTCACAGGGGTCGCCTAAGACCAATGGAAAACACATATATAATCACATATTGTTTTTGTGATTAATCACTATGCTTTATTTATATTCAATTTGTAACAATGAAATTGGGGGTCACCACAACATGAGGAACTGTATTAAAGGGTCACGGCATTAGGAAGGTTGAGAACCACTATTCTAGGTCCATCATGATGTCACAATGGTAAGATTTCATTCCTTTTTATGGCTGGGTAATATTCCATCATATATATATGTGCACCACAAATTTTTGATTCACTCATTTATTGATGGGCACCTGGATTGCTTCCATATATTGGCTCTTGTAAATAATGCAGCAATGAACATAGGGTTGCATATAAGTCTTTCTAAGTGTGTTTTGAGTTTCTTTGGATATAAATCCAGAAGTGCTTGGTCATCAGGCAGTTACATTTTTAATATTTTTGAGGCACCTCCATACTGTTTTGCATAGTGGCTGCACCAATTGGCTTTGCCACCAGCAGTACATGAGGGTTACTTTTCTCCACATCCTTGGCAACACTTGTTTTTTATTTATTTATTGATGGTAGCCATTCTGACAGGACAGAATTGTAATAACTATGTAAGGTGCCAGGTAGGTATGTGAAATATCAAGGAGACCATTTTGTAAAGTATATGATTGTCTTACAATTATGCTGTACACCTAAAATTAATACAAAATAATAATGAATGTAAACTGTAATCATATATAATAAAAGACTAATATGCAAATTGACCAAATGGCGGAATGACAGGTCGCTATGACACACACTGACCACCAGGGGGCAGATGCTCAACACAGGAGCTGCCCTCAATGGTCAGTGCACTCCCACAGGGGGAGCACTGCTCAGCCAGAAGCCGGCTCGCTGCTCCTTAGCGCTGCTTCAGAGGTGAGAGAGGCTCCTGCCACTGCCACCAGGCTCAGTGCAGGCAGAAGCGCTAAGGACGCTTCAGGGGATGTCTGCCAAGGGGTCCCAGACTGCGAAAGGGCTCAGGCCAGGCCAAGGGACCTCCCCACCCCCCAGTGCATGAATGTTGTGCACTGGGCCTCTAGTTGAAATATAAAATTTTAAAAATAAGTAAATGAATTAAATAAGAAAACATATAGACGTGGAGTTATCTTTGATGAAAGATTTCGTCTACAAGTTCAATTTCTTTGATAAACATAGGCATTTTCTTTTCTTTCTTGATTTAACTTTAGTAGTTTGTGAACTTCAAAAACATGGTCATTTTCTACCAAGTGCTAAGCATATAATTGTTTGTAATATTCCCTCTTTTTCTTTAAAGCCTGTGTGGTCTGCATTGACCTTTCTCATTTCTGATATTGGTAATTAGTATTATTCTTTCTCTGTCCCTTATTTTGTCAAGATTGGATGCTAATTTGTTAATTTTATTTTTCCAAAGAACCACCATGTAGTTCCATTTATTTGTAATTGTTTTCCTGTTCTCTGTATCATTGTTTTTTATTCTTATCTTCATTAGATCCTTCATTCTGTTTGCTATCAGTATAATTTCACCTTAGTTTCATAGCATGGGCTCTAAATTACTGACCTGAGTTCTTTCTTTAGAATATAAGTACTTATTGCTACAAATGTATTTGTAAGCCTTGCTTTAGCTACATCTCACAAATGTTAATATGTTGTCTTTTATGTTCATTGAGTTCAAAATAGGTCAAGGTTCTGAACGGTATTATAATACTGTTGACTAAAGAATTTTTTTTCATATTTAGTATTTTTTTTGGGGGGGTGGAGGTGATAAGAAAAGCTAGTATGTCAGAGGTATGGTTTTTTATTTATTTAAATATTTATTTTGTGTGTTTTATTTCTGGTCCAACCTTCATTCTTAGGTTTTTCCCTTTGAGCCAAACTTCCGAGAGGAATTGCATCTTACTACTTATCTTACCAGTTACTTATGGCTCAATGCTTTATATTCTGGCAGAGGACTGCCTGTGAAACGTGAGTGTAGGGGAATGGGGAGAAAAGGCTTAGTGTCTATTATTCTGATGAAGTCTCAGTCTCAGGTTGGCATGAAGTCACTGGGTTTCAAAGGTGTGGTCTCCATGCTCTCAACCCTCCCCATGTTATTTAGGTCTGAGCCCAGCATGTACTCATGACTCTGCTC
The DNA here is from genome assembly GCF_000147115.1 of Myotis lucifugus. NCBI lineage: Eukaryota > Metazoa > Chordata > Mammalia > Chiroptera > Vespertilionidae > Myotis > Myotis lucifugus. Next base: position 299,078 of record NW_005871440.1, on the reverse strand, counting down.
CAGGAGTAGAGAGTTGGTTTTGTGTATTACTTGTTTACAGTTCACCTCTCTTAGAGCTGCATGGGTGACAGTGTTGTAGGCCTGCCTCCCACAGATGAAGGGGAGGAGGGTCCCACTGGGGTTTTAAATCCCTCCTGCAATGACAGCTGCTCCCCTTCCCAAGGTCTGCACCGCAGGGGGATTTTCTCAGGACCCTCTCTCTCCCAGCAGTGCATACTCGGCCAACCTGCCAACAGGTGCCAGTCAGCCTGGTGGGACTCTTCATTGCAGCAACCCACTGCATCTTGACCAGTCCAGCCATTGCTCATGTCTTGCCTTTCCATGCAGGCTCCTTACTCTCCTTAGATTAGGGGCTGTTTGATTGTCCTGCAACTTCAGCTCCCAGAGAGGGCAAGGAAAGTTGGACACTTGCTCTTGGTTCAGCTCTTTGATTGTAAGTTTGGGAGTAAACACTCTTTCCATTTCCCTAACTCATTTGTTTCATTCTTTTTATTTTTTAGCATAATTAAAATGGCCCATGACAATGAATTTAAAGAGAAAGACTAAGGTAGCAAACATTCTCAATCTTACTGTAAATGAAATTATTTGGATTTTTTCTATCAGGAAAGCCTAGTATGAGAAAAATATTCAGTCGCACTTTGATGTCTTGAATATCCTATATAATAAAAGAGTAATGTGCAAATCAACCGAATGGTGGAATGACCGGTTGCTATGACACACACTGACCACTAGTGGGCAGGCACTCAACGCAGGAGCTGTCCCCTGGTAGTCAGTGTGCTCCCACACCAGGAGCGCTGCTCAGCCAGAAGCCAGGCTCATGATTGGCGAGCCCAGCGGCGGTGATGAGAGCCTCTCCTGCCTACGCTGCAGGCAGGTGATAAGGAGCGAGGTGTCCCAGACTGCAAGAGCCCCAGACAGAAGCCAGGCTCATGACTGGCGAGCCCAGCGGCGGTGATGAGAGCCTCTGCTACAGGCTGGTGATAAGGAGCGAGGGACCCAGACTATGAGAGGGATGTCTGACTGCCAGCTTAGGAAGCTGGCACGGACATCCCCCGAGGGGTCCCTAGTTTGGGGATATTGCTCAGAGTACTCTTTGGGCACAGAATAGGTAATTTCATTATTAATTGCCATTGTGAGCATTGAAGTTGGCACACCTCCATAGAAAGGAACTTCTATTGGACACATTTTATCTTGAAGAACTTGGAGTTGTATTTCACGGGGGGAGGGGGGAGAATTTCCTCATCCTGCCTATCTTGTAATTCGGGTTTGATGTGATCCAGTAGCTTCTGACATCAGATCCTTTATCTTCCATTCACTGTTCACCTCATGTGGCAGCTCTTCACAAACACAGTCAAGCAGCACAGCTGGAATTAATAAACTGAAGGAGGATGCCCATTACCAGTTACAGACAGTCCTGTTGTTTGAGGCTTTCAGTATTTCATTATCTCTGCATCAGCACCAGTAGTCTCACAGCTGAAAAGCCATCAAAATAACACAGCTTGAAATGATAAATGAAAGAAATGTAACAACTGCAGCACTGAGCATTTGATTCTCTGGACTTTTTTTTTCTTTTCAAAGACATATTTGTTTATTTGTACACTTTCTTTGTTGGCAGTTGCCTTCTACCATTCAAACGGTTCATCTAGACGTGATGATGGAGTATGTCTCATCATTCTTTGCCATTCGAAAAAAAATGATGTGAGATATTCTCTGTGAATAGGACCATACACAATTTCAATTTTCCAAACAAGTATCTTAAGATAGAGTAGAAAAAAAGGATGCTATAAGAATGTTGAAAGAAAGAGAGAGAGACAGAGAGAGAGAGAGAGATTGTGTATATGTGTGTTTTGCTTGCTTTTGAATCAATATAATATTTAAAAGTTGTAGTAAGTTTGTCTTGTTCTATATTTCTTTGACTTAATACCAAAATTCCTAAGTCCTCCACCACACCAGAATCTGTACCTTAATAGATACCTCTGTTAAGTAATTGTATGTATTACCCTCATTAATGTCCTCATTCCCCACTTTAATAAGTTTAATTACATTGTCTATTATAACTATTCACCTGTCGAAACTGTCCATAACCCATGCCTCTCTTTTACCTCATTGTATTCATTTGGCAAAAAATAATATTACGATAAAATCAACTTATGTACCTCCAAACTGACTGTTCCCAGGTAGCTAAACATGGCTGCTTATTCACAATGACTAGTGTCACTAAATTCATAACCATAAGTTCAAGTGGACCCACCATGCTGCCTAACAATCAGACTGTATTTTCATGACCCATTCATTCTCCTTCTCTGATAGATAACTGTCATATCTTTTTCTCTTTCCTCAAAATTCCAAATCTCTTCTATCACCATTCTCAGTTTTTACTTCCTACTTCTTTGCAAAGATTAACACAACTTTAAAAGTTAACTTCTACATCTACTCCCTCCCAGTGTCTAAACAACATTGAATAAACAACATGGTAGGGGAAAAGAAACATTTACTTCACCATCTTAGAGTCTCTGGCTGTGCCTAAAAATTAAACTGACAAAAATTGATTCACAAGAGAAAAACATACACATTTATTTAAATGTGATGACACAGAGCCTTCATAAGGAAATACAGACCCAAAGAAGTAGACCACTGTATTTTATGCTACGTTTGATGAAAGATGGACATTCATGGAGAAATGCAATAGGAGTATGAGTTAATAGTAGTGAACGGAGGGAAACTTAGCAAGGCCTGTTTGTTAGGATTCCTCTTGGGGTTCCTTTGTTTTCAGAGATAAAGATGTTCCTTTCCTCAGGGTACCTGGATGGCACCTCTCACAGGAGCGTTATATGGCTTGGTTCAGGGAAGAAAGGGAGGGCAGGAGGAGGTCAGTGCCCTTCCTACTTCTGCTGTTTTCCCAAACTCCTTCAACTTAAGGTTTTCAATACGCAAAGGCCCCTCACTCTGGCAGCATTGGAATGAAACCCACAACAAATGGGTCCAGGTTGCCTGTCACTACTTGAGCCAATTAGGCAGGACAGGGTTGAATCCTATATGAGCATTTTTCTAATAACGCTGGCAAAATGAAAGAGCAGCAGGTCATCCACAAAAATCTGCTCTGCACCACCCCCCTCTTCCCCCATAAGCCAGCTGCTTATATAGGGTAGAAGGACAAAGATTGCATGATGAAGTGGGCAAAAGGAATAAGAATGAGTATCATGGTTACAAATTACAGGCAATGTGGGCTGGGGTTTGCAAAGGGCAGGCTCAATTAAGATTCCACTGTTTTCTTTTCAGAAACAAGGTTAATCTTTCCATGAGAATAGACAATTCTCAGATACTCATATGTTCTGGGGCATATAACTAACTGTCAGCCAGGTTAGAATGTGCGTTTTCTGATCAGAACAGAACAATCACGGTTAACAGAGCATGATTAATATTTCTGCCCCTAACAGGAACACCTAAGGAATGACAAGTTCGCTGGTCATCACCGCTCCCTCCAGAACTGTGTGGCCAACTTGCTTACTGAAGTCAAAGAAAAATTTAAAGACTTGGTCAGCTACTCTACTTCTGAGCAGGCTGAACTGTCCTATTAGAAGGTGAGCCCGGCCAGCGTGGCTCAGTGGTTGAGCATCGACCTATGAACAAGGTCACTGTTTGATTCCTAGTCAGGGCATATGCCCGGGTTGTGGGCTCAATCCCCAGTAGAGAGCATGCAGGAGGCAACCAATCGATGATTCTCTCTCATTATTGATGTTTCTATCTCTCTCTCTCCCTCTCCCTTCCTCTCTGAAAGCAATACAAATATATATATTTTAAAAAAGAAGGTAAATAAAGGACCATGTCTAAGGCTTTATACCATCATCAAAGACCCCATTATGTCTGAAGAAATCTTAAAGTACCTATTTAAAGAGCAATGCCTTTCTATGATTTAGTCCTGTTGGATCAGAAGTGATTAAAATCCTGAAAAGTCAAAATAAAAGGTATCAGTATGTTCAAAATAACATGATGAAGCAGAATTTTTGGACTGGAATACTCGGTGTTCCCCTGGGCAGGATGTCCCGGATTCTTTGTCCGCTGGAGTCGAAGAATGAATCCACGGACAGAAGGTGGCATAGCAAAGGTGGAAATTTATTAAAGAACAAGTACAGATTCCCATGTAGGGAGGGGGAAGAGTCCCACTGAGTTCCCTGCCCTACGGCTTATAAAGGCTGCAGATCCTGGTGACTTGATATCCCCTCTGATTGGTCACTATTCCCTTGGACTGGTTACTGTAGTAACTCCTGGGCTCAAAGGTTGAACCTCACATGGGACATATGAGGTTCTCTCCCCTCCTTCCTTACTGTTTTCCTATTCCCCCTGGGCTTTCCTCTTTTCCTTCTGGATGAAGGGCTTCCTTCCCTTTATTTTGTAAATATAGACCTTTTGCTGTTTCCAGCTCCTTCATTCTATGGAAATGTACCTGTTGCAGCTTTTCAGCTCCCCTATTCTATGGAAATATACCTTCTGGCCCAGCGGTTCTTCCATGGTCCCCTTAATTTCTAAAATTTCCTAAAACCTGTATTTTCTACCATTAAAAATTTCTGTTTCAATGGCATCTCATCCTGCTCACACTACATTGTTTTGAGAAAATGGGGGACAAAATTCACCCAGGAAGTCATGTTCTCTTTTACTCAGCTCCATGGATCACAGCTGTGAGTGAGGGTTAAATGCCCACATCTGGGTATCTAATTATTGAGTGTACAAAACCAAGAGTGAACCATAATGTAAACTGTGGACTTTGGGTGAGTATGATGTGTCAGTGTAGGGTCATTAACTATAACAAATGTGCTGCTCTGCTGGGGATGTTGGTAATTGGGGAGGTTATGCATGGTGGGAACAGGGGTTTCATGAGAAATCTTTGTACCTTTACCCTAATTTTGCTGTGAAACTAAAACTGCTTTTAAAAAATGAAGTCAAAATACACACACACACACACACACACACACAATTTATACTTAATTATCCCTTTAAGTTTTATAATTCCCAACTTTCCCCCCCTATTGTACATATACTTTACATGAATTCACTCGATTTTTAAAAGGTTTATAACTTTCTCTATAGCTTTATAGACTATAATGTGTAAGTATACTATTAAATATTTGAAATAAGAGAAAAGTCTGGCCTCTGTTCCTTTTTATTGCATTTCACTCCCACCCCTGAAATCACATATTGCAAAGTGTTTCTTTCTAGCATCACCAAAATCAAAATATTGATTTGTTGAAGGAAAAAATGAACTGCAATTCATTCTAAGGCCAACCAGCAACTGAGCCACTCACAAACAATCAAAAAAACCCTGATTAAGGCTCAGGAAACATTGATATCCTTTCCAAAGTTCGGATTAGAAAATGGCTGAGAAAGTTACAACAACAGAAAGATGCTCATAAGTAAATCACCAATTTACTAAAAAAGGGGAAAAGGCCATTTTGCTACCAGAGGAAATGGACTCTTCTGTGGTGTCAGAGGAAGAGAATTTCAGGGACGCTCACGGAGGAGGAGTTTTAAGCCAAAGTGGCAAGGTTGGTTAGAGCAAAAAGTGACAAGTGACAGTATGGTCTCAAGAGCCAGAGAGAACATGCAGGCTATAGGGTAGTGGCTGCCTGAGGTCCTTGCTAAGTCTCCATACGTTTCCTTGGGTTTGTGGAAAGAACAGTCTTTCTTTCAAACTGTCCAACCTCTTTCCTGGCTTTTCCTGGTCCTGAGCTGATGTCCTCCCCCTATCCAATCTCTTTCTTCGATTTTACGGGGCTTGTGCTCTTCTCCAATCCCAACATTTTCCCAGACTTTCCCAGGCTAGTGCATCCCCCCTCTTATGGTCACCATTTTGGCTCCAAGTTTGGGCTCATCATTTGGCTTCTACTAGGCAAGTACTCATCGAAAGGAATTCTCCTTGTAGATTTCTCCCCACAGCCTTACCCCTCCCTTAATCCATGGTAAATGATGCCAGTTACCCCCCAACCCTATCCTGGGGGCTCAGTTTGCTCCTTTATCTTTAGTCAATAACTAACTGCCTAGTCTGACAATTGTTGACACTGCTTAGCTATCCTAGAGAAAATACTTTTTACAGTCTTACAAAGATAACTATTCAAAAGGTATGAGTATTTTAATGAGCTCTGCTAAAGTCACCTAAAATGATGATGGAGTTCCCATTTCCTGAAGGAAAACCTACCTGAACTCATGAATCAGTTGCTGTCCCAAGTTTTCGTTCAGCCCTTCTCACAGAACTGATTCATTTTTGCCTGGAAAAGAGAGATTCTTTTGTTGCTATGTTGACCAGACTGCAAAACAGCAAAATCACTCATAATATGGTACTACAAATAACTTTCAAAGAGCAAAATTATCTGTGGTGGAGTCCATTTGGGGCATTAATGCAAATTGATCGCTCATTTAAAGCCCAATTGATGGTTTCATTACAATAAAAAAAAATGGGGAGTGTCTTTTTTTTTAACCTAAATGATTTATATAGACCGAAAATTTGCACAAAGAATAAAAAACATAATCCACTCAGAATTTTGCAGTCAAACCCGAATTCTCAGTAAATGCATTTACTGAATGTATTGCAGTATTCTTATCATTATCTGTTATGTTCTATGCTGATTTGATATTTAAGGGATGGAATTTTTCTCTTCTTTGGAAGATATATCTGTAGTTTTATTAGAAAAACTAGAGGACCAATGCACAAAATTCGTGCAAGGGTCTCTGCCCTTGCAGCCGCTGTTTGCCTCAACCCTCGCAGCCCCAGCTTTGTCAGGAAGGTCGTCTGGAAGGTCGTTTGGCCATCCAGTCTAATTAGCATATTACACTTTTATTATTATAGATTAGGGATTAATTTGGAACATTTTTTCCCCTTCATTGAGCTGTGAACTTCCAACAGAATAGACAGATGTCAACCAAACTTAAGATGAGTAGCAGTTAAAATCCTCTTAATAGTGCTTATGCACAGAATATAGACTATTCTACACATTACACAAGGATTCACACACATAGGATTTGCAAACCATTTCCTTTAGTGTATTTAAAATGCTACTTGACCCTAGCCAGTTTGGTTCAGTTGATAGAGCATTGGCCCACAGAATGAAGTGTCCCAGGTTCATTTACAGTCAAGGGCATGTATCTTGGTTGCAGGTTCCCCAGTCCTAGTCGGGGTGCATGTAGGAGGCAACCAATCAATGTGTCTCTCTCACATCAATGTTTCTCTCTGTCTCTCCTTCTCCTTTCCACTCTCTCTAAAAATCAATGGAAAAATATCCTTGGGTGAGGATTAACCAAAAAAAAAATGCCACTTTCATAATTTTCTGAGCTTTTAAATTTGATAAAAAATTTATTGTGTATTCCAGAGTTTATATTAATGGCATCAAGGTAGTAATCATTATTATTTTTAAAAGTCAATATAAACATTGCTATTTTTATGACAAATGTTAATTTCAGCATTTAAAATTTTAATGATTCTCAATTATATCTAAACAAAATAATTATAAATATATTTATTAAAACTTTAAATTATGTATGTGTTCATGTTTGGATGTATATATACAGCTTAAATACTCTCTCTACCTTCTCAAAAATGAACAGATCAAGAAAAATTCCTATTTCTATTATTTCTTAATTTGTTTTTAAAAAGGATTATTGGGCAATGATGTTCTGCACAAATACAAAAATTACTGTTAAAGTTATACAGTTACATAGGTATAAAACTTTAAAATTTCAAAACATTTATCAAAATAACAGATATAACATGAGTCATGATGATGATAATGATGACAATGACCATGATCTTACAGTTGAGAAAACATTCTCAGAAAGGGTAATGATGACGATGACCATGATCTTACAGTTGAGAAAACATTCTCAGAAAGGGTAAGTGACTTGGAAACGTTCAACCAATCAAAGTGTAATATGCTAATGATATGCTATGGTTGCTCAGCCACTCACTATGATGTGCACTGACCACCAGGGGGCAGACAGCTGACCAGTTGACCAGTCGCTATGACGTGCACTGACCACCAGGGGACAGACGCTCCGACCAGTAGGTTAGCTTGCTGCTGGGGTCCAACCAATCGGGACTGAGCAAGATGGGCCTGACACATCCGGGAGCCCTCCTACAGTCTCTCCCCAACTGGCCAACCTCCTGCATCTCTCCCTGACCCAATCGTGCGCCGGTGGGGTCCCTCAACCTGGCCTGCACCCGCTCATAATCCAGGACCCCTCAGGGAATGTCAGAGAGCTGGTTTCGGCCCAATCCCGCAGGCCAAGCTGAGGGACCCCACTGGTGAATGAATTCGTGCACCGGGTCTCTAGTGTTTCATAAAGTGAAATCAAGAGCTAGTTATCTGACTTCAAAATCACACTATACTCTCTTGGCAAAATAAAGGACTAAATAAATAAAGCATCCATCTTTACTACTCATGCCATTTGTTCTGTGTTTTTAGTGGTTTTTATTTGTTTGTTTTCAGGGGGACAGAATTTTGGAAAACTTATTGAAGCTCATTAATTCTGGATTTAGAAGAGATTGTTAAATCCTAGAGGACTGGAAATCTTGTCATATAAGTATATGAGAAGCCCATGGTAGCCTTGACAGGTATGGATATTTGATAGTCTGGTAGAGCAAAAAGGCACTATATATACTTTTCTCCAAGGAAGCAAAACTTAAACAAATGGGTAGAAATTACCTAGAAGGATACTGTGTCTCAAAATGAGAAACTATCTCATATTTAGAAGAATCAGTCAGTGGAGTTATCTTACCTAAAAGGTATTCTATAATAAGAGATTGTTCAAATGAAAATTGCATGAGTCTGTAGAAAATACTTTAAAAATGGGGGTCGGGGTTCCTGAAGTAAGTGGAAGATTGGATTTGGGGGCAGCTATGAAGTTTCCCAAGCATATTGTTAGAATCATCACAGAATGTTAGAGATAAGAGCAATTTGGGGTAAGACCTTTGCGTTCCTCTCATTTACAGATGAGAAACTAGAACCACAGAAGTCAATTTATCTGCTTACTATCATGAAGCAGAATTTAATTGGAAAAATCATTAATAAACCATTGAGCTGCAAGCAAAGATACAGAATTCACAAGTCAATTTAACCAACCATCCAGTGATTGTCAAGGTACTTTGAGCTTCTTCCGGAAAACAAGCCTCTTTTATTGCAGTGCTGTTCGCCAAGGCTGTGTGGTTTTTGCTGAGAAACTGGTGTGACTAAGAAGTAATTGTCTCAATTTATACCATCCCCTTGGCAAAGATTTATCTTATATTTGCTATGGTTCATTTAGTCGAATCTGTAACATTCACCAAACCTAACAGTAAAGAGGAGAGCTGCCAGTATGACTTAGAATCTAATAAACACAAGAAACATAACTGCAACCATGCAGAGGCCATCTCATCAGTTCTGGAAGATTCCTAGGTAGAAAAGACCCATGGGATGAAGCTATGAAGACGACAGAAATATATTCATTCATCATTCCTATCATTAATTAATTCACTCATCAAATATTTATTGAGCCCCTACTACGTGTCACACCAGACATTTTTCTTCGGGTATTTTTGCAAATGTATATTAACTTAGTGCAGTAAAGGTCACTTCTTGATCTCTAATAAGTATTTATTTCAAAAGTAAGATAAGAAGTAACTGGCATATTCTATTCTAAAATTCACACTCCTGAATTTCAGAGGAAAACCCCAATAGAACAGTACATTTTTGATAGACCTAATCCACACTCTAAATATTTGCACACCAGTCAGGTAAGCAGCCACTACCAAAGTTTCAGCATATTCTGGGTTTGGGGATTAAATAAATCTACTTTTTGGTTCAGGGGATTCAATAAATCAATTTGTGGGTTTTGAGAGTTTCAATCAATACATTTGATTTCAAACAAGGATAAATAATGAATCAACATTTACTAAGAATACCAGCTTAGTACAGGGAAATATCCTGTAGAGGAAAATGTTAAATTAAATATTCTATTTAATTATCAACACAATAATAAGAAAGATAATTGGTTTACCAAAATTACAGATAAGAACACAGATTCTCCGAAAGATCATATAATTGGTATATGCTGGAATCTCACCATATCTTCTTACTATGTCAATTTTTCCCCTACTAAATAAAGCAATTGCCATTAAAGCAAGAAAACCATAACGATACTGAAAAGAAAATTTATTTGAATGACTAAAATTCTTTATACATTACATAATCTTATTGAAATATCACAGACAAAAATATTAGAGAAGTTTTATACTGACACACATTTGAAAACTGAAGCTTAAGGAACTGATTATTCAAGTTCACACAGCTAATAAACAATCAAGCCTAATTTCAAGCCTAGTGCATTCTGACTTCTAAGCCAGTGATCATAAGCTGTTTTTCTTAACTTTTCAGGGATTCTGGCTTTTTTGCTTCTGGTTTTGGCAGATTGAAGGTTTCCTAGACCTGTACATGAACAAACGTTTTCCTTGGCTACAAAACCCCACTTTTTAACCTAGCATTGACCTTCTGAAATGATGTTGCATATTCTGAACCCCTTGGAAGTAGCTGTGACCTTGTAAATATGCTTTATTCAGAAAGATGCAAGTCAAATGTGTGTGGCCTTTTCTGAACAACCTCAAAAGAGAGTTTGCAGGAGCCCTTTATCTATTTCCCCCTTGTATCTTCCTCCACGCGGGTACCTGCAATGTGGATGTGATAGTGACATTCTACCAACCATCTTAAACCATACAAACAAGAACCACACTTTAAGGACAATGGAGTAGAAAAAAGGAAATGGCCTGAGACCTGAAAAAAATTGTAGTACTGACAAAGCACATGTGGACTGCCTATTCTGCCATCTTTTAAAAGAAAGGACAACAATCCGATATTATTTTTTTATTCACTTACAAGTGAACTGAATTTAAATCCTACAACACTACTAGAAACTGGCAAATACATGGAAACCGTTAGTTTGCGTATATTTAAAAATGTATTAATAAACCATTGGGCAAGCATCACTGTGGCTAAAGATATATGAAATAGAGAAAAACATTAGCACATTATAGAAAGGCACAATTATTAGGTGAAAATGACAAACAATTAATTAAAAAAGGCAGTATTTAAGAAAAGACAGTGATAATGAAGATCTCAGCAGTAAAATCAGTAGAAATTATAAAGAGAATCTCTTTTAAATGATATTTTAAATGATTGCATGAGCATTGATAAATGGTAATTAAAACATGGTTGATAAATTATAAAAGGGCTCTCAGGAGAGCCAGCAGCTTTGGATAGCTCTGCCAATTAGGTAGAGAGTTGAAGAGTATGAATTAATTCCTACAGGTAGCACATAAAGAAAAGTATTCAGAAGAATCTAGCCTATTAATTGAGATCGGTTCACATTGACTTTTTCTTAGTGAATTTAGGAGAAATATGTTGCAGAAACATTCCTTGATCTCATTTATTTGCCTATGGGAATTATAAACATTAATGGGTGCTTTTGTAGAACAACAAAGTCATCATGATATCATCATTTAGAGCTTAGGTATCATTATCATGTTGTTGACTACCTGATATTAAAATGTATGTACTATCCTATATAATAAAAGCCTAATATGCTAAGTGTCCGGTCAACTGGTCGTCCATGCAACCAATCAAAGCATAATATGCTAATGATATGCTAAGGCAACTCAACCGCTTGCTATGACGTTCACTAACCACCAGGGGGCAGACTCTGTCCTGTAGGTTAGCTTGCTGCTGGGGTCCCGCAGATTGGGACTGAGCAAGATGAGCCAGACACACCCTGGAGCCCTCCTGCGGTCCCTTCCCAGCCGGCCAACCTCCCATGTCCCTCCCCAGCCTCGATCATGCACTGATCGGGTCCCTCATCCTGGTCTGCACCCTCTCACAATCCGGGACCCCTTGGGGGATGTCAGAGAGCCAGTTTTGGCCTGATCCCGCAGGCCAGGCCAAGGGACTCCACTTGTGTATAAATTCGTGCACCAGGACTCTAGTCATATATATGTGTGTATATATAGCAAACATATAAATATCTATATATACCTGGTAATGTGTGTGTGTGTGTGTGTGTGTGTGTGCGTGTGTGTGTGTGTATGTAAAATTAGAAGTGGGAAATAGGTACTAGTTTGAGAAATTACTTGTCTTCCACTTCTCACAGCTGTATTGAGGTATACCATAAAGGATAGTTATGTTTTCATGTCCATTCATTCACCTTATGTTTATAAAGTTTTGACAGACTGCATTATGCAGAGATTGGTATTGCTACCAACTCTCCATATATTCCTTAACTTTTCAGCATGCTCTTGGATTGAAATCAGTGGGACTGAGTACTCAAAAATAGGATTTAGATGAAAATGATGGAAGTCACTTCTATCAAAAATCCAAAAAATGTCTCACATAAACTTCCTGTTTTCTCGTCCCTTGTTTTGGCGATTATAGAGGCCACCTGGCTCTAAGATGAAGAGCCAACTGTTTTGTAGCAGACTATGATGTGAGCAAAAAGTAAAACTTTGTTATGTTAATCTATTAAGATTTCAGGTTTCCTTTATTGCAGTTCCAAGTTACAGTTTGTTGCTGAGTACTGGAATCAGTTTCTTGAAGTTGGTTACTGCTTTAAAAACTCAAACATGTAGCATTGACTTCATGGTCAGACAGATACTGGCAGCTAGAAAATGGTCACCAGTAATAAGCTGTAGACAGACATTTGGATATTCATTACCTGATCTAAATGAGGAGATAAACCAGGTACTTCTGAGATAATAGATATAGAGAAAGTGCATCAAATAACAGAATGTTGTAATATGTTTTGGTGCGTTTGGCAAGGTATTGAAGAAAACACATAGGATCAGGAAATACTGTCTAGAGTGTAAGCAGAAATCGAAGGTAATAAAGATATTATTGACAACAGAGATTCAGGGACTTGAAGAAAAGAGAATTCCGATACACTTCTAGGAGTATAATTTAGTACAACCGCCTTGGGAAACTGGCAATATTTTCTAAAACTGAATATACATATATTTGTGACTCAGCCTTTCCACTCCCTAAGTATTTACAAAATAGAAATATGTGTATATGCTCACCAAAATACATGTACATGAATGTTCATAGCAGCTTCCTTCACAATAGCCCCAAACTAAAAACTACAAAAATGTTCAAGGTTGAGGAAGGAAAAGTACTGGATGTGCATAAAACACTGTCTGCCATGAACCTCCAATCCTCCAGTTTGGTCAAAATGACAGTAGCAAAGGAAGAATCAGACACTAGAGCCAGGTGCCACTGAGATAATCTATAATAATAAAAGCATAACATGCTAATTAGACTGGACAACCTTTCCGGAAGACCTTCCAAACAAAGCTGGGGCTGCGAGGGAAGCCGGGTCCTGGGTGCCAGAGGGAAGCTGGTGCCGGCAGCTGGGGGAAGGAAGGCCTACTCTTGCACGAATTTCATGCATCAGGCCTCTAGTAGGAAATAAAAGTGCTTCCTCTGGCATGTTTCTCATATTTCCTTTCCCAAATGGGAGGTTCATTGTCCTGCTCCATCAGTATACATTAGTGATATGCACTGGGGGTGAGAAGAGACATATATTATATTCTACTTTTAGTTCATAAATCACTGGATTAAGAGGAGGAACAAATTTTCACAAGCTGATTAGCCTGATGGAAAGATTGTAAATCACCCAGACAGTTTTGATATTAGATTAGACACCGTGACTATGCAGGGAAAAAAAAAAAAAAAAGGTCTGTAACAGAAACTGCTATTCCAAATACTTGAGTGTTCCTTGATATTTTCCAGTCTCCTATTCACTAAGAGACCATATGAACATATTGTAGCCAATGGGATGAGGGTAAAACGATTTTAGCTACTTTCAGATGAGCCCCATAAAATGCCACACAATCTTTTAGCTCGCTACTTCCCTACTGTGGTTACACGTAGGTCACGTGCTTTGGGTGGCCTAACTAGAAGACTGACGCAGAGCACATAGTTGAGTCATGCCTTGGAGGGATCCCTGAAGAGAAGCTCATAACCAGCACTGGAATTTACTGTCAATGAAAAATTAACTTTGTCGTTGAGACTGTGACCTCTGTTGTGGGAGTGAATGCTAATTACTGTACTGATAGTCACCTGGAGATGAAACAAAGATGAATCAGACAGAGCCTGCACAAAGATATTTTGTCTTTTGGGACACACAAGATACATGCTATGGTACTTTGAGGATAGCTAACAATTCTTTGGTGCTCTTTTCACTGAGAGATGTCATCACTGCTGTGCCCTGACTAAATGCCTGTTCCACAAAATCATAAAACATAAAACAGTTGATTTTTAACATTATTTTTTAGCACAAGTAAAGGTTCAGAGCACAATTAATGAAAAGGGACACAGATTTCACATATACCCTCTGCCCCACAAACAGGCATATCCTCCCCGATTTTCAACATCCCCCAGCAGAGTGCTGCATTTGTTACACTGATGAACCAAAGTCCATAGTTAACTTTAGGATTCATTCTTGGTGTGGTCTTCCTACAGATGTGAACACAAATGTAATAGCAGGCATCCATCATTTTTGTCTCATAGAGAGAATTTTACCACCCTAAAAACCTCTGTGCTGTGCCTATGCATTCCCCTGCCACCAACCCCTGGCAACCACTGATTTTTTTTATTGTCTCCATAGTTTTGCCTTTTCCAGAATATCATATAGTGATAATTATAAGGTATGGAGCCTTTTCAGGTTGGTTTCTTTCGCTTAGTAATATGCATGTAAGGTTCCTCTATGTCTTTCATGGTATTACACCTCGGTTTTTTCAGTGCTGAATAATATTCCATCATCTGAATGTACCACAGTTTATTTACGCACTAACCTACTAAAGGGATGGATCTTAGTTGCTTCTAAGTCTTGTCAGTTATGAATAAAGCCACTATAAACATCAGTGTGCAGGATTTCGAGTGGACATATGTATTCAACTCCTTTCAATAACTACCAAGGAGCAGGATTGTTGGGTCACCTGGTAAGGGAATGTTTAGTTTTATAAGCAACTGAAAAACTGTCTTCCAAAGTGGCTGTGCCATTTTGAATTCTCACCAGCAATAAATGAGAGTTCCTGCTACTCCTCAGCAGCATTTGGTGCTGTCAATGTTCTGAACGTCAGCCATTCTAGTAACTTTATAATGACTTCTATGTTGTTTAATGTTGTATTTCTCTGCTGACATATGAAGTGAGCATCTTTTCACATGCTCATTTGCCATTTGTATGTCTTCTTTAATGAGGTGTCTGTTAAGATGTTTGGCCATTTTTTAAATTGAGTTGTTTGTTTTCTTATTGCTGATTTTTAAGATTCCTTAGTACATTTTGGATAGCTGTTCATTATCAGATGTACTTCAGCAAATATTTTCATCCAAACTGTGGCTTACCTTCTCATTTTCTTAACAATGTCTTTTACAAAGCACACATCTTTAATTTTAATGATGCTCAAGTTATCAATTTTCCTTCTCTCTAGAGAATTTCTTTTAACATTTCTTGCATGGTAGATCTACTGGCACCAAATTCCCTCACTTTTTGTTTATCTAAGAAAGTCTATTTTTCATTCACTTTTTAAAAAATATTGTTATTAATTGCAGAGAGGAAGGGAGAGAGAGAGAGAGATAGGAACATCAATGATGAGAGAGAATCATTGATCAGCTGCCTCCTGCACACCCCACATTGGGATTCGCGCCCACAACCTGGTCATGTGTCCTGACCTGGATTTGAACCATGACCTCCTGGTTCATAGGTTGACGCTCAACCACTGAGCACACCGGCAGGACTCCTTCACTTTTTCAGAGAATTCTAGGTTGGTGGGGGGTTTTCCTCAACACTTTAAATATTTCACACTACCTCTTCTTGTTTGCATTATTTCTGACCAGAAGGCAAACGTAATTTTTATCTTTGTTCCTCTATAGATAAGGTTTTGTTCTTTTAAAAAATAAATTCAGGCTACTTTTCAGTATTATTTTTGGTTTTGATTTTTTGTAGTTTGAAAATGACATGCCTTTGTTCAGCTTTTTCCTTGTCGTTAGGATTTGGTGTCAACTTCCAAAATCCTTGCATAGGCAACAAGATTTCTTGATTGATGTTTTAAGACTTTAACTCAACATAATCTGGGCTGGCCTTCTTGACTTGCCTTAACAATAGAATGTAGAATGAGTGGCTTTTGATGCCTATCTATAAAAAGCTTCTATTTATACGTGAGCTTTTAGAATATTCACCTGTGGAGTCCTGAATAGTTATACAAGAACCCCAGCGTCCCTGAGGTCACCATGAATGGGGAAGCTCAAGCTAGCTTCCTCATGAAGAGACTACGTGGAGAACAAACCAGATGCTTGGTTAATTCCTGGGTTTTCCAGCTCCTTGGCTTTTGATCCACCTCAGTTGAGTCATTAGACAGCATAGAAAAGAGGCCAGCTGTCATTGGAACGGCCTGACCAAACTCCTGTTTTATGAAATCATGAGACAGAAATGATTGAAGTTTTAAGACATGGCTTTGGTGTGGTGTTTTAGACAGCAATATATAAGTGGAATGGATGCATTGCAATGTGAATTTAAATATGAGGTTAGAGTATATGTTTGTTAGATATGCATGTCTCAGATAGAAAGCAAGATGGACTATAGATTTTAAAAAGTAAGAAATGGTCACAAAATTATAATTGCAGTTCTAGAGAAATACAAAGAAAGAAGAAATTGCTGAAAATATTCCTCGTCTGTAAGTACCAGGGGAACAAAGGCTGAATTCACTGATTCATCACTATAAATGCTGTACATGCTACATGCTAGATGACTATGAATGTTGGTTACATTAATAGGTAGAATAAGTAAACTAAGACTGTTGCAGTTTGGAAGAATTCTTGAAGAAAAAGTTGGATTTGCTCACATACAGAGAGCAATGGAAGCAGACAACGTTTGAAAATTCTAGGCTAGGGAAACAGCGTGATCATCACTACTTTATTTAGAAGGCACTGAAAAGGCAGACAGTGTCTTTTTTGATAAAATGTAGCATTATCAGAACTTTTCTTAAAACAATGAAAGTGGCAGAGGAATCTGAGACAGACTGGCTAATCATTTGCAGACATCTGAAGTCAGGAAATAAGTTTGAAGCAGCAACATGAGAAAGTTCAGTTACAAACAAGAAGGGTACTCAGCAACCAGTGTCAATTACTGAGGGTAGATTCACACGCCCCTTCATTCAATAATGTATAAATAGAGGAGATCTGAGAGCATCTCATGCCCCTTGCAAGTCTACAGCTCTATAGAGTGCTGAGATCATTCCTAAGGACACACCTAACATGGCTACATTTCGGCCCTTATTATGTAAATACTTAAAATATCATTGACATGTATAGTCATTTCCTCTGCATACCATGTTAATAAAACTGGCAATATAGTGTATGGGTATCACTTTCTCTTTCCAGGGAAATGTGGGCATTTCTGTAGCCACAATAAATTGAGAGTTTTATTTATGAGTGTGATATGCTGCAGGTTTTTACAGGAGGACGATGACTGTCTAATACTGTCAATTTGGCGGTTCTGTGCGCTATATTAAGCCACATATGTAATGAGGGGTGGAACAGCAATTAAATCAGTGGAATGTCACTTTTCTCTTCCTGTAGCATCGCTTCCGTGGGCAGAGTAGCAAGGAAAGGCTGTTCTAAGACTTCCGGAAGCTGTTTTTCTTTCCTCCCAAGATCATTATTTGCAGCACCTAGAATTATCATTGAAGCCACTTCATATACTTTAATAAACGAACTAGACTAGCAAGTAATTATAATGTATACAACGAGAGGGTAAACAACCGGAACTAGCCACAGTTCTCAAGTTTTAAAAAACGGCATCAGAGACAGGCAACCTCATTTGCATCAACAGAGAGACTGTCACTGTGGGTTGATGACAGAAAAAGAGGTGGGCCACAGTAGATTAAATGTGGACATCTTATTTCATTTTAAATGTGCCAATAGCAGTATGTGTTTTTAAAAAACTAGATTCTGCAAAGTATAGGCGAAATCTCTAATGACAATTTCAGGGTATCCTTTAAAATGAAAAATGTATATGTAGTAGGGAAACACATTCCAGTGAATGTTAATATTAAAATGAATGTAATGATTACCAGAGTAAGTTATTGTCACATAGAATCTTCCAGAATAATATGTAGAAATAATCACCCTCGATTTTAAAACTGCAAGACACAAGGGCGCACACACATACACACACACACACACAGAGAGAGAGAGAGAGAGAGAGAGAGAGAGAGAGAGAGAGAGATTCTGAGAGAAAAACTAATACATGCCATGGAAAAATATGAACAATGGATTATTAGTGTGGAGCAGTTAGAAAGATACACATTTTGTTTCTCTTTTTTGTAAATCAATTAATTGGTTGCCGCTTTCTTTTTAGTCTTGCTTTGGAATCTGTGTTTTAGCCAGCCTCCCCACGACAGGCTGTAGCACAGGAGTGATTGGGAGTGCATAAACTCCTGTGTGCATCATCTATTTTATAAGCAGAGCTGTTTCCTACCTAAATACCCAATATCCACCAGGCCCTAGTCACAGATACCTGCACATATGCATAATACATGAAAAAATAAGAAACTAAATTTTCTTCTTCCATTTTTTCTTTTTCTTCTTTTAACAACTCCAGGAGCTTGACTTGGTATTTTATTTATCTCTTTTTTCCAGTCCTCTTTGCTTCTCTGTTTTGACTTCTTTTTCCTTTTGTAGAAAAAATAAAGAAAAGAAAAAGAATATTGCACATGTGTCCTGGAGGCACTTTGTATAGTTGTTGTTTGGAAAAATCTTTTTCTGCGTGATGACAGCACTTGTTAATCTTTTCCTCCTCTTGGTCTCAGTGGTTCTCTTTCTGTCCCCCACTTCCCAGTGGAAACCTGTAGGTGGTAAGAGTTATGTCTTTCTTCCCCATGTCTGTGCCGCCTCAGGAATTGGCGGAAGTGCTGGGTGTTATGCTGATCGGCCCTGTACAAAGGGGGGAAGACACATCAGCTGAGCCGAGTTTGCTCTGCCAGTATCTGTGGAAGCAGCCTTCAAATTCCAGATCAGCAGTGAACAGCAGAGAAAGCCTTCTTTACGAAGAAGCCTCATGTTTGGCCTAATTAGTCTGAGTTTCAAGAAGGAGCTGCTGTCAAACCACTTGGTTAAAGTCGTTAAGTTTAATGAGTTTCAATCCCACAGTTCTGTCTGGGTTTCTAAAGTTTTCCAAGCCTGTACCCTTGTCTAGACCAGTGGTCTTTTTGCATAATGCACATTTAGTAAAAGCTGGGCCAGGAGGCAATTCTTAGCCCACTTGTGGGAGTTTTTCTCCTCCTGTAATTCTGACTGACAAGTCACTGACCCCAAGGTCAAGTTAAAGGTAAACTTATTTTATGTTTTTTGGTAAGTTTTTGAGAGAGTGACCTCTGTTTTATCGATGCCTGTAACAAGAGACTCTGTCATGGATGGTGTTTGTGGGGAGTGGCCATAGAATAGAGGGAGAGGAACATAGAATGTGTGTGAGCAGAAATGGGTTTAAGCTCTGTGCTGGCACTTACTAGCTGCAAACATTTGTTAAATTATTAGTGGTTTTCCAAATTTAGTTTCCTTATGTATAATGAGAAAGCTAACAATTCTTACATCCTGAGATTTTTTTGTGAAGATTAAATACTGTAATACATGCAACATGCTTATGATAATACTATGGCACAATAAACACTCAATATGCATTAGTTACTATTATGATCTTATAATCATGACTATCATGTATAGAATCTCTTAGAACATTAGAACATTTTAAAAAATTATGATTGTCTTATAATGATTGCTATTGAATTATTGATAATACTGAGAACATGCAAAAATAAATGACTAGAACAAGATTACACAGTTGTTAGTGGAAAAATTAGACCAAAATCTCAGGGCTTCTGTTTTCTTCTCTGGCGATCTATGTGGAGAATTTAAACAAAACAATGCTATTTCATGCACAGTGTTAAGCCTAAGTCAATCAATCAGCATATATTCATTATTATATTGATTTATTGATCCATTCACCCTGGCAAAATGACTATGTTACTAATCACTCTGTTACACTATTCGAGTACATTCATTTTTAGGAAGGTTAAAGATGGCCCAAAGTCACAGAGCCAATTCATCAAGCTTAATTATGAGTTTTTCACTTTAATTTGTCTCTACACAAAAAAAAAATCAGCATGGTAAAAATGGGAATTGACTTATAATTGTTTATTTTGAAGATAAACAGTTAAACTGAACCAAACAAGTAAATTGTCAATTAGCAACTTACTGATTTCTAAATAACCCATTGGTTAAATGACCTCATTAATTTTCTTCTCTTAATGTGCTGCTTATACACAATTGCAGTGTGTATGAGTGTGTGTATGTATGCAGAAGTAAACATACTTTCTATCTCCTTGACAGGGTTGCATCAATATAAAATATTTTATAATGTCTCCTAAGAATAATAGACATAATTTTACCTGACATACCTGGGGAATGGCATTGCTGATTGATGACCAATTATATGTAATCATAGTGTATTTTTCCTATGACTTTGCAATTGCAATCTTTCTTATGAGCTCATGAAATAAATATTTATGGAATAAATGCTAAATTCTAGTATACTCTAAATTACTCTTTTCTAACTGCCAAATAAATACTTCAATGGACAGCTAAGTAGACAAACTCTGACTTACCATTTTGTGGCTGGATGTGTACTGAAAATAAGAAAATCTCTCAGGTACTTTAAAAATTTGATTCCCATTATCAATACAAAAATAAAATTGTGCTCTCTCCATCTGTGTAACTCCATAGCTTATATGCTTTTTACTGTGCCACGCTGCCTCTCATGTTTTGGGGAAGAACAGGGACAAAACAAGTAGACCATAGGGGCACTGGGTAAGTGAAAATATGGCCCTGGGACTTCAAGTTCCTACCGGCATGCAATTTATAAATAGGATGGTTATCAGGTAACCGAAACACAGACAAGGCTCCCAGAATAAGCTACTTCCATGCCCATTACTCAAAACTAAGCTACTGAACATCCCTCCCTGCACCTCTAAACATATTTCCTGAATGTTCCTGGGCAGTGTACAATTTTTAGTATAATTCAAAAATGTCACAGACATAAAAAAGAGCAACCCCCCCCAATTTACCCTCAGAACTGTCTAAATTGAGGACAGAGGATCTTTCAGCTCATCAACATCAATCTGTTGCAGCCTTCACCTGCCACCCAAACCACTCCCCTCACCACTGCTCCCCCAAAAGATAACCACAGTCCAGAAATGTGTTGGAGAACATTATTGGAGAAAAGAGGACGTTGTACATGCACAAAGAATGAAAGCTTGCATTTCCATAGAACCATGTTTACTGCATTTCCATTGTTCCAGTTGAGGTGAATACTATATGCTCCTGTCTAATACTTTCAGGTAATTTTTCCTATTAATTGTGGGCTTATCCGCATGATGGTTTCCAGATTCTTGCTCCATCACTAGGTGGCTGAAAGAACACAGTCACCTGCCTGGCTTCTTCCTCTGGACAATACTGACAACAATGCCTCCACTGGCTTATTTACTTTGATCACTCATTCACCAAAATATTTTTTATTATGTGCCAGAGGAAAAAATAAACAAATCATTGGTCTCTGTCCATATAGAACTATTCTGGTAATTGAGTACAAGGATTAAATGAATGTATATGCAGGACTTAAGTAGTACCTGTCCCCTAGCAGGCTCAGATTAAGAATTACTAAAGTATTTTATTATGCCCATCACATGCCAATTTAGGTACCAGGCACTCTGCTTGGCTCTTCCTTCATTCTCTTTGTAATCCTTAAATTGAGCCTACATAAGTGTTGTAAATTGAGTCTACATAAGTGTTTTCATGCCTGTTTTACCAATTGACAAACTTTAGTTCAGAGAAATTACTTCCCTGAAGGAGTCAGGTTTCAAACCCAGATCTATTTAACATCATACAAGTATATCATTGAATTCATTTGACCTAAAAAGAAAGTATTAGCCTTTTGGGGAAATTGGGTATTTAGTCAGAGCAAATGTTATTTCTTTCCCTTCTATAAATACAATCCACCTTTTGTGGCCTGGGTCTCATTCAATTTAATTATCTAAAAGATCTAACTTCTGCAAATCTATCTATTTATCTATTTTTTCCACTGATCTCTCTCTCTACAGAACCACCTCTAATCACAATATATACTTTATTTCATAACCTGAATACACAAAATCATCTTTAACTTAAGGTTAAAGTATTAGATAGGAGCATATAGTATTTACCTCTACTTAAGTAAACACGGTTCTATAAAAATGCAAGCTTTCATTCTTTGTGCATGTACAACGTCCTCTTTTCTCCAAATAAGAATGGAGCGGTAAGTATGAGACACACTAAATGAATAATAAATAAAGTCCCACACTTACCCAAAAAGAGTATTTATGGCTTATTTGAAATTCACATTGAACTTGGCATCCTGACAAGTGGCTTTTCTCTTGTCTGTAATGCTAGTGCCTGACTTCAGCTTTGCTTGCCCAGCATCCATGGCAAGGCTGGCTACCTGGAAGGAACGCATTGCCAGCCACAAGACTAGATGAAGAGCTGGGCTGCCTCCTCCCACACCCACAGGCCTCCTTTGTTTCAGAGATCTTCAATGACTTGGTTAACTGACCACTGGGCTGCTTCTCCCCTCTTCCTGCTCTTACCTTTAAATTCACCAATGAAAAGTGACCCCTCCAAACCCTAGGCTCCCTCGCTGAACCCCAAGAAAAGCAGAACCCCAGGCCAGCGTGCATGCTCCCTTTCCTCCATTCCCTGCTTCACTTGGATCTTCCTTGTGTGCCATGCAATTTCCAAGACTTCTATGTCATAACCCCTCCCTCACCCCCCTTTTTTTTCTTTAGTTTCCAAAGGTTATTTCTAAGGGCATCTTACAGTCCTACCAAAAACCACAAGGACTGATCTGGCCACATTAGTTATCAATAGGCAGAGGTGGGCACATGACACAATGAAACGCCCTGAAAACAGGTCCTTTATTGTTATCTCCTTACCTGGCACTTTCTCACTTGGCATTTTCTCAGCCAATCTCTCCAAACAGACTTCATTCTCAAACATTCCAATGAAACCACTTTGGTCATGACCATCAATGATATGACTGTGGTCAAATCCAGATGTCATCTTTCTGTTCAAATGTTATCAACATCTGTGCAGCATTCAATACACGATGCCGCATTCTTTTCCATGACATGTTTTTTTGTCTAATTTTTGTGAAGCCATACTCTTCAGTCTGTCATCAGTTTTACCAATGTTTTTGACTCTGAGTTACCTTTTTTGTTATTCAGCCTCTATTTTTGCAAAACACTCACATAGGACTTTGTCCTTGGAGCCCTTATATTTTCAATGAACATAGTCACTGTAAGTGACTATTCAAACTTGTGACCGTTAATGTCATCTAGATGCCAATGACTCCAAAAACTGAATTGCAGCCTCAACTTTGGTTGGGATTCCAGACTCCAGCATACTCATTTGTCTACTTGGCATACCCATGTAGGTTTTTATTAGGCAACTCAAAATTTACAATACCAAAAAGTACTCCTAATTCACCCCCACCCAAAAGGCTTCTATTTTAGTCTTTGCCATCTTGTAAAAGATACAATGCCCATTAAGTCACTCGAGCAAAATATCTCTAAAACTCCTAGATTCCCTCTATTCCTTACATTATATCAAGTTTATCAGAAAAGAAATCCTAAAGACTTAAGATCCAAGCCTTATCCTGAATCCTTCCACTTTGGTCCATCTCTATTTCTAAATTCCTAGTCGTAAAACCATATCGTATCTCCCTACAATTCCATTCTCATAGCTCTTTCTAATACAGTGTAATAGCACAGAATCACATGAAATGTAATCAATAATTCAAGTACTTTTTGTATTTGACAAGCTGAAAAAAATCAGAAAATGTAGAATTATGCAAAACATTTGTAGCGATGTCAATGTGGAAATGTTTACAAGGTTTAGATGTTTGTATTATTATTTTGAAAAGTACTTAACATTTACATTTGTTAGTTACCTTTTAAGTTATGAATAAATACCAAAGTATAAAATGGCATTGTTTTCGGATTCATAGTGTTTTTAAGTTAATTGAAAGATGTACCCTTTAATATAAATAAATAACTATAAGCAATAACCCAGAAGGAATGAATAAATATAGGAAAATAAAAACAATGTTAGTAGAGTTGAGAACCTATAAAAGTACTCAGAGCTGAAAGTACCACTTGGAATGGGATTGAGGAGGCAGCTGAGTCAATCCTAGTATTGAGTATTGTCTCAATAAAGGCCCTGGAAGGGGTATAAATTTTCTTTTCTAATTGTAAGAAGCCCCAATATAATACTTAAGGACTGCCTAGATATACATAAATATATGAAATTTAAAACCAAACATAGATTTCAGACTTCCTGGACAAATAACAGAGTCCATTAAAAAGGACAAAATTCACAATAGTTACAAGGTTGAATTACTGAATCCTTACTTCCTATACTAAGTAACATGCTGAACTGCTTTACTTGGATCACCTTGCTGAATCCTAACAATGGATTGAGATAGAAACCATTATGCTATTTTTACAGATGAGTAATATTAAATTCAGGAGAGCTAAGCAGTTTGCTAAAGCACATGCAAACACTAAATAGTGAAGTCAGGATTTGAGACCAGGTAGACTCCTGGGACTCCCCTCACTCCCACAGCACTTTAAACACTTCACTTTTCAATAGCTTAAGCATAGATACATTACAGCAAACTGAAAATGACATGCAAAAAAATTCTCAAGTAAACTGCTGTAGCTTTAGGCAATGTTCCCAAACTTTTTCTTGAGATTTTAATAAGCATTCAAGCAGAAAGGTCTTGTGGTCAAACACATTTGTCAAGTAGCCTATCACTTCCCCTCTTGGGTACTCATATTGCATATATCAAGTTTTGAAGAGCTCTTTTTAAAAATTATTAAATAAAAGTGGCTAAGATTCTCAAACCAATAATATTAACAGGGGGATTTTTTTCCCCTTTAAACTGTGAATACAAAATTAGAAACAGATTCAAAAGAATCAGAAAGGCATTTCAAAATAAATCACTGGAATAGAAACCATAATATTTTAGATGATAATAACAGTACTCTGGCAGACCTTTCTCTCCCAAGCTGAGCATTCTCAACACAGTCAATGAATCCTGATGATTTGACTTCCTCACTATTTCTCAAATTCATTTTCTTCTTTCCAAGTCTACTATCATTGTTTTAGATTAGATCCCAATCATTTCTCCACTGGACAACTGGAAAATCTTTCTAATTATTCCCCCTAACTCCAATCTCATCACCTTTGAATTCATCCTCCCTAAACCAGCAGAGCTCAAGCTAAATATGCAAATTCAACTGTCACTTTTCTCAAATTAAATAGCCTTAAGCTCATCATTATTGTCCTTGAGCTAAAGTTGAAGCTTCTAAATAGGGCACACCACTGTATAAACTGGCATTAGCAAACCTTTTACTACTCAAGCTTTCCCACTTTATCACCAGTAGCACCAAGCACCGTGCCCCCACCCGGGTACATCAATTTGCCTTTTTAGTGCCTCTGCTCTTACACTTTTCAAGCTTACAACCACACCCTTCCACATTTGCCTATTGTTTTTCCTTTAACAGTCAAATTTAAACATCTACTCCTTCACAAGTCTTTCCTTACTCGGTTTTGAAACCTGCCCGTTGAACTTTCAAACCAAAGTTACTGAAATGCCAGTTGCTCTGGAGATTGGATCCATGTTTTAGCACTCACTAATGTTACAACCCATCCCAGTTTAATTCACCATGCTATCTGTGCAAACTTTAACAATTTAACTCATTATATCTGCATGTTAGTTTTCTCCTCACAGACTGCATGTATTTATACCTCGAACATAGATTTATTGTGAAGAATCAGGGTTATAAGGAAAATAAAATGCAGTTAGGTGGTATTATCTAAGCACACAATAAAGGCAAACTGGTGGTGTTATCATTATCATTTTATTGGCATCTGTTCGGGTTCCGTATCTCCAGATACTTTTATGCTAAGAAACCTTTCTCTCTCCCTCACCCTGGGGCCTTCTCTCTCCCCTCTTTGTCTTCCCATATTTAGTTCAGGTTTTATGTATACTTAGAAAGTGCTTAAAAACCTGTGTTTGATCAAACTGAATGAAAATATCCCCAAGTTTCAAAATGCTAAAGCTGTCTGTGTTGGCAGTCAGAAGATTTCAGATTTTTAGTCAATTTTAATCCTTTTAATGATAGAATGAAAACAGTTAAACAGTGCTGATACCCTTATGATTATGGTGTATTCAGAATTCATTTTTCATGGCTGTATAGGTAATGGTCATATGATGCTTTTCCATTAAAAATGTCAATTTATTTGATATTCATATTAGCCCAACAAGGTACAAAGTTATCTCCTCTGGACAGATGACAAAACTGAAGCTCCTATTGGCTAAGGAATTTCTCCAAAATTAAAACTAATACTTAACAGCTAGAAATGCAACTTGATCTCTGAATCCCAAGTTCTTGCACCTACACAGACCACGATCATCAGCCAGTCACAACTGCTAGTAAATTATATCCAAGTTCTTTTCTCAGAATTTCAGTAGAATAAATATGTAACTTGAGAAATTCATGTCGGAGATATATTGCTAATTTTGTCATAGTCAAGTCCATCCAATGATTGCGTGACATGTATTTGTGAATGTACATTCTCATTCCTCTGACAAAAACACAATATGAGAAAATGGCTAAATTGTGCCTATACAGCCCAAAGAAACTCTCCACTTTGATTATTTATTTCCAGTGCTGTGAATCATGCCAGCTCTAATGAGTATCTTCATAATTCCCAGATTATTACTTATGCCACAAACATGAGAATAACATCAAAATTATTTTCTTTTCTCACCCACCCCAGAACCATGGACATTCCTTACATGAGAAGGTAAACACTAGAACAAAAACAACAAAATTCATCTTGGCTTTTCTGAATGGTTTAAAATTCATTCAGCCTTTCTAATTTTTCATCAGCTACTGAGTTTAAAAAGTAAACAAGACAGGAAATGCCTTAGACTGTAAAGCAGATTCTCTACCAGATGAACCATGATTCATTAGATCCTATACTGCTGCATCTCCAGGCAAGTTGCTTCCATAATCTGAGGATTACTGAAACCCAGAAGATAATCTTATGCAAAGACATGCACTATTAGTGGCCCCGGGTAAATTTGGCACAATCTCATTATGCAGTATTGGAATAGAACACTTCACCAGGAAAATCCCAAGGGACCATATTAAAGTCTTCTTATCTCATAGACATATGATTTCATAGAAGGCTTAGAACATAATCCCCAAAAGATTACAATATATGCAAAGTAGGATTAGAGGCAGGCACTAAGATAGGCTCTCCCTCCCATGCAGGAGGTCAGGGTCTGCAGTTAGACAGATACGGTCAAAAGTATTTTTCAGTGTTACCTAAACTGACTCAGTGATGTAGAGGGACCATTTTCAGTTCAAACATCTCATAAAAATCATAGTGTTTATTTATAAAGTCATTTAATGTGTGATGGAGGCCGAGACTTGCTTGGCATTATAAGTCAAATTTAGGGCCAGTGATATTTTCAGAATTTTGAGCCTTTTCATCTAGTTGTTAGTTCTTTTTGAAGGGCTTGAATTCCATCCAATCTTTAATACAAAGTAGCATTTTCAGATTCGGACTCTTAAGTTATCCATTTATTTTCAAAATTTTGAACTTTGAGAAACTTCTGAATTCTTTTTCTAGAATTGGTTTTCATACTAAGGAAATATCATTATAGCTTCAAATGACTAGACAAGTGTATGGCCTTAGTTTGAGGCAGTGAGGCCGAGAAGACACATTCTTAGCTTACTTGTACTTCATCACAGACATTTCTGGCAATAAGGCCTTGGAGTTTATATCTTTGGTTTTTGTTGTTTTGTGAGTACATCTTTCACCTCTAAATATTGAACCTATATGTTATGCTATGTATTCTGAGGTATATACTAGATATCAGCTGAGTCATTACCATTAAATATTAAAATAAAAGTAGCCTCCCCACTCTCCAAAAAATGCTCTCACTTTCAACCAAATTTTCCAATAATTCTGTTTCATATTGATTTCATATAAAATCAAATAAACACAACTTGTTCCCTAGCTAGTGTGGCTCAGTTGGTTGGCCATCGACCGTGCACCAAGAGGTTGCTGGCTCCATTCCCAGTCAAGGCACATGCCAGGTTCCTGGGCTCAGTCCCTAGTGGGGGGCCTGTGAGAGGCTGCAGGTCGCTGTTTTCTTCTGGCATCAATGATTCTCTCTCTCTCTCCCTTTCTCTCACTCTAAAAATCAATAAAAATATTTTAAAAAGAAATTGCCAATATTTTATAACAAATGAAATATATCAATATTTTATCTATGTTGTTAAAAATTGTAGTAGGAATATTTTAGTGTTTTAGAAAATAATGTATTCATCTGCTGGCATAATGTTAAATGTTAAACAAGGATTGTTAATATGATATGGATTTCATTATATCACTTTCTTTCTGTCACTTTAATGACTCATTAAGCCCAGGAAAAGTCATCAATCACTTGTTTCACATTCTAGGGTTATTTTGAGGTAACAGCCAGCTTTCAGTTTGTTCTTGAAAATCTTTTCTTTAAAAATATATTTTATTGATTTTTTACAGAGAGGAAGGGAGAGGGATAGAGAGTTAGAAACATCGATGAGAGAGAAACATCGATTCAGCTGCCTCCTGCACACTCCCCACTGGGGATGTGCCCGCAACCAAGGTACATGCCCTTGACCGGATTTGAACCTGGGACCCTTCAGTCTCAGGCCAACGCTCTATCCACTGAGCCAAACCGGTTAGGGCTTGAAAATCTTTCATACAGAAAAACTTTTAAGACTTTTGTTGCCTATGATAAGAAGTACATTATTAGTCCATTGTTTCTATTTTCTTTTCTGCCACATCATATCATAGTTAAATACTATAGTTAAGTAGATATTATAGTTAAAAGGGAAAAATTAAGCCATTCTTTTCAATCTAAGAATCTGGAAAGGAACTACCAAGCAACTTGTAGTAATGGGACTGCAATTTTGTTCTACAACAATGCTGAAGAATCTCAGTCTGGACACAGCAAACACCTGACAGGGAAAAAAAAGAGTTGAGTCTAATATTCAATTTCATATTGACTTCTCTGCTCAGAGTGTCTACAGGATGAATAGTCTCATCTTACATATAAATATCCCATTGCCACAGAGATCTACTCTGCTTTGCAATTGGTCACACAGACATATTTATAATGGACAGTGTACAGAGGCTTTAAGAATGATGGCCTCAAAACTAAAATTTCCTACTAGCAACCAATGGAACAAAATGAAATCCAGAAATTGATATGCTGCTTCTTTAATACTGAAAAGAATTTTGGACATGGGACTTCAAATGAAACAAAAAATATGGGCTTCATTCGCCTACAAATAACCTTCAGCTTACCCAGAGATTGTGGTTATTTTGTGTGCCCTGAACATATTTTAAAAAATCAACTTGAATCTATTACTCCAATTTTCATAAAGCTTTGCTGATTTTGCCAAAAGGTTTAGGTTTATTTTTAATTTATATGTAAGACAGCTATAAAAATTTATGAAGTCTTTATTCATTTTTAGCAAGACTGCTATTATCTTGTGGTAGCATATACCAAAAATATGTTTACGTATTCCGTGTAGTTTGTATGACTTTGGAGGTTTTTGCAACGTCTCTGTGAGTTAGGAAAAGGCAAGAATTGTTTCCCCTATTTTATAGATAAGAAAAAAGAGCATACAGTGGTCCTATTAATCGTTTAAATGTGTTAACACTTTGGTTCTAGATGAAAAAACAAGTCTCTCCTCCGAGAGATCTCCGAACACCACACTAAAGTAATGGTTCAGATATAAACATATTTTAATGAGACCCTGGACTGCTATGGAA
The DNA here is from genome assembly GCF_000147115.1 of Myotis lucifugus. NCBI lineage: Eukaryota > Metazoa > Chordata > Mammalia > Chiroptera > Vespertilionidae > Myotis > Myotis lucifugus. The sequence continues at coordinate 269,028 of NW_005871440.1, read as the reverse complement.
AAGTCATGTGACCAAAGCTTGGATAACAGGGCACTTTGACCAGAGCTCTGAGTGAGTGAGACAAAGACTAATGAAGTATTTTGAGTGCGTTTACCGTGGCAGCCCCAGCAGGATCCAGGAGGCCCACTGTTGCAGGCACCAGCCATGAGCCCTAACTAGATGGGCCCTGCAATTGATACAGTCCATACTCTTCGCTCGCTGCCTTTCTTAGATCCTGAGCCTTCCAGTAAATTTACGAACTAGAATATGAAACTCTAGTAAACTGCATATCCACTTAAGAACAGAGGTTCTTCAAAAGAAGGCAACAAGATCTTGAAAGGCATATCAGGAGAACACAGTACTGACCACTTCAGTTGATTTTTAAGAACAGTGCACTGAGCTACATGGTATCTGGGTTCCAGTTTTGGAATTTCCACTTCATACCTGTGCAAAGTCTTGCCAACTAATACAGATTTCTTTGCCATTCCTTCTGCCATAAAATTGAAAGCATTTGGTTAGTGATCTCTAAGGCACTTCCCATATATAACATTCTATATTTTATAACTTCTTTTGGCTTAGTGACAGTGAGCCAGAGACAATGTGGTACAAAAGAAATAGGAATGGACCAAGCCTCATGGACAATTTAACCCAACTCACAAGTCGCTCAGTCTCTTACTAGATGAAGGTGCTCATCACCTACTCAACATACCTATTAAAGTGCAACATAGACTCTCTCTCGAGGTATTATACGTGTAGAGACTAGATAGTTTTATACATAATGCTAGACATTTAATAAAAATTTTCATTTATATCTCCATAAAAAATTGAAAATAAAAGCAGACCCAAGGAGATCCAGGAATTAGGTTTGGAAAGCATAGTTCTTTAAAATAATTGCAATAAATATGTTCAAGAGAATAAATGACAAGATGGAAATTTCACTAACTGAAAATTTTTAAAAATTAAATAAATGGAATATCTAAAAGGAAAATAAGTCTCTGATTGAAAATAAGACAGTTTATGGGTTTAGCTGCAGTTCGGACACAGCAGAAGAAAATGTTAACAATGGAAGATAGGTCAGTAGAAAATATACAGGCTTAAGACTACAGAGAGAAAGAGGTGGCAAGTGTAACAAACATTTGGGGTAAAGTTAAAAGAGGTCTAACCCACATTTACATTGTGTCCCAGAATAAGCTATTGAGAAAAAATAAGGGAAAAGCAATAGATGAGAAGAATATCCCAAAATACACACACACACACACACACACACACACACACACACACACACACACACACACACACTTCCTTACAAAGAGAATGTTGCTATTTGGTGTTTACCTAAATTCATTTAAAACATAAGTGTACACAAAATCCTCCAGCCATACGCTAATAGCAGTTTTACTCATAATTGCCTAAACTTGGAAGCAATCAAAATATTCAGTGAATGAAAGAATAAATAAACCATAGAACTACCATACAATAGAATAGTATCCACCACTAAAAATGAACTATCAAAGCATGAAAAAACATGAAGGCCTCTAAAATGAATACTGATAAGCCCTGGTTGGTTTGGCTCAGTGGCAGGGGTCCTCAAACTTTTTAAACAGGGGGCCAGTTCACTGTCCCTCAGACCGTTGGAGGGCCGGACTATAGTTAAAAAAAAAAAAACTATGAATAAATTCCTATGCACACTGCACATATCTTATTTTGAAGTAAAAAAACAAAACGGGAACAAATACAATATTTGTATTTGCAAGTGCCCCGCGGGCCATAGTTTGAGGACTCCTTGGATAGAGTATTGGCCTGTGGATTGAAGGGTTCCAGGTTCAACCCCAGTCAAGAGCACATGCCCAGGCTGTGGGTTCCATCCCCGGTGGGGGCGTGCAGGAGGCAGCCAATCAATGATTCTCTCTCATCATTGATGTTCCTATCTCTCTCTTCCTCTCCCTTCCTCTCTGAAATCAGTAAGAATATAAAATAAAAAATAAATAAAATGAATACTGCTAAGGGAAAGAAGACAATCTTAAAAGGCTACATACTATATGATTCCTGCAATATTACATTCCTGGAAAGGAAAAACTAATAAAAAGGTCAGTAGTGCCAGGAGCTAGGCTGCCAGGGGAGAGGGTGGAATTAATAGATGGAGTTCAGAGGAATTTTAGGGCAGTGAAGCTATTCTGTGTATTACTATAATGGTAAATGCATGTCATTATATAGTGAAAACAAATAGGAAATGACTTCAAAGCAGAAACAATGAAATCCAGAGAACAATTGCATGACATTTTTAACTTGCTAGAAAAAACTGCCAAGATAGAAATCTCTCCAAGGAAAGTATTACATAGACTAATGACAAAATAAAGATGATTATGAACAAAAAACTGATATGTTTTGTCATTATCAGATCTAGTCTAACAGAAATACGTAAAGATATCTTTAGGCAAAACCAAAATTACTCTAGGTAGAAATGTGAAAATGTAGGAAAAATAAAACCAAAAATAAAAGTTTAATATGTGGATGGATATAAAGAAACATTTATAATAATAATAATAATAAAAATAATCCTAAAAATGAAATAAATATATGTAAGATCAAAAGAGTTACTACAATAAATGAAAGGCAGGGAAGATATAAGCAGAGTTAAGTGTTATAAGTCCCTAGGATTATCTAGAAAGCAGTGAAAGTGCTACTTTATATTAGAACAGAATATGCCAATGATACATGTTGTAATCACTAGGCTAATCTCTGAAAACAATAGTTAAATAATGTAACCCTAGCAAGCTAATTGACAGAAATAATGAAATAACCTCTATTAATCCAAAACAATATAAGAGTAAGGGACATAATATATGTAAGATAAATAGAAAACCACAATATAGATGGTAGACCAAAGCCCAATATAACAGTGATTATATTGAAAGTAAATTGTCTATTATAATTAAAGAAACAAGTATCAGATACTAGAGGCCCAGTGCACAAATTCATATACAGGTGGAGTCCAGCCAACCCCGCCCAGATCGGGGCCCAATATCCCAAAATGGGCTAGTCCTTAGGGAGTAGGGTTAGGAAGGAATCAATCTATTCCACTGCCTAGAAGAGTGGATTGGGAAACTGCCTAGAAGAGTGGATTGGGAAACACCCTTCTTCATCTGGTTGGGCAAAGGAGAGAACTCACACTGCTGAGTCCCTGTTTTCTTCTCCCCTGTTCCAGTGCGCAGGTCTTCCAGACAGTGAGGGGGAAGAGTGTGGAGAGCACTGATTAGGGAGCTCATTTGCCTACTGATCCCAGTCTCAGCCTTTCATTAATTTTATCACTAATGAAATCCATACATTGCTCTTTGTCCTTCTGCTCTTCATGACTTATTTCTCAATTGGCTCAAACCTCAGGAGTGATTTAAGAGGAAGACAAATGATTAATCTTCAACCTCCCAATAATGAGTAGGTATGAAAGCTCTCAGGGAAAATGCATCTAATTTCAGGTTCAGTTACCCAAACATACTCACACCTGCACACACTAGAACATGCAGAAGTATATGTCAACTCTGATAGGATCTGTTCCCAGTCATTTCCTGATATATTTTATAGGATTATCCCAGGGAGGATCTGGGGTACAATGAATGTTAGGACTTGGTTTTAGCACAGCCTCCAATTGACTATTAGCAATTAGTCTCTAAAATCCATACTAGTGAAAGATAACAAATCTTTGAATCTTGTTTCAGAACATGGGATAGCCAGAGCTTTCCTGCTATATCCACATATTCAATCTCTCTGAGATTATACACCAATACGAACAATAATTTCTAGGAAGGTTCCCGAGACTTTGGCAAATAGACCAAGTTTTCCTTTTTTTTTTTTCTAAAATAAATTATGCCTAATGGAAATCATTTATGGTTTTATTAGTGGTAGCATCTCTGACATTCTTTCTCCTAGTTTCTCTTTACTTTTTCTATTATTGAGATTATCAATGTTCAGTGATTCTTTAGATTCTTTCTGCCCTACTTAATTACAGCTGCTCTTTCTTTTACTGTACAGCTTTTCAAAAATCTTATTACTTATTATTATTACCAATCACTCACATTTAATAGAGTACACAGAATCTTCTTTATACTTTTAATTTTTGATACCTTAGACTTCACGATATGCAAGTGTCTGATATTCCTTTTGGCAGAGATGTGTCACTGTTCTGACGTGGAGCTATATTGAACTACCTTTCATCTTTTAAGATTTAAATATCTATAACCTCATGTAGCTTGGCTGTGTTTTTCTCTATCATTTATTCTTCCTCCCACATTAATGTCATCTGTTGAAAAATCTGCTACTTTTTTAAACGCCTGCTCTTTGTTTTAAAAATTTCAAGTCAACCTTAGACTCCCACACCCTGAGCAAATGTTTTACAACTTACCAGAAAAACTTTATTTAAGAATAATTTTACACCCTGCTTGAAAACCCTTAAAATTATAGTACTAAATTTTAGACGATGTGAGCTGATAGGACATTAGAAAAAATCCATTTTGTACCACACATTTCCAACACCTTTAATTTATGAAGAAGGAAACTGAACCACAGAGAAGTGAAGTTATTTGCCTGCTTCAAGTCACACAGACTTTAGTGTCAGTCATGATCAGAATTTATGTTTTCTGGATACCAGGTCATGCCATCTTTATTGTAACATGTAACTGCTTGTAGTGGCCCACTAGTCCAATCTTTTAAAGAAAACTATCAGGTTCTCATCAACTGATCATAATCAGAGTAAAATTTATAACATTTTTATCCAGAACATTCTAGAATGCAGTACTATGGCCTTATTTGTGAGTATATGAGTACATGCAAAACATATACATCCAGACTATACATATGCTGTGTATCATATGCATATATAGCATATATGTCTACATGTATGTAGTATACTTATTTTATAGGAATTCACTAGAATGTCTTGTTTTTGCCATCATTATCCACTGCCTTTCTTATCATACATAACTAAAAGAAAACAATTCAAGTTTGTTATTTTTTATGAGTATGGATCTTATAGGTAATGGAGATAACAATAAACATGAATTATCATGTCCTGGGTCCTTTATAGAGGAATCAGGCTGAATTTTTACTGATTCAAGGAATGTAAACAGAAAATTTGAGTTATCCCACTGTCCCCACTAAAAAAAAAAGATTTACTGTTCTTCTAAGTATAAAACACAAGGGCAATGCCAGTTAACAGACTTGTGGATTCAATGTTGCTTTTATGTCTGATCTGGTGCATGATGAAAGAAACAGCGATCTATTCTAATGCTGGTTCTAACTGTAAACCAAATGTTAGAAGATATAACCGAGCTTAACTTCAGCGTGGGTTGAACACGTTCTATGAGCCAAAGGATGCTGAAAGTTGATGTGTAGGTGGACAAGAACATGAAGCAATTATAAGAATGAAGAATTTTACCTTGAATAAAAGTGTTAGATACTGAAGGATTTTATACGAGGAAGAAACATCATCCTTTTATGATCTTATAAAAATGAAAATATTTGCAGCTGGTCTTTCTAACATAGTTCTGATCATGCATGTCTTTTATATAAGGTCATTTTTATTCACATGGGGTTGTAATTCACTTGTTAGTTAGAAGTGAAAATATAATTGGAACCTAAGATAAGCCTCATTCCAAAGGTTGTACTCAATTAATAAATCTCTCAATGTCAAGCTCTTTTATGAACAATCTTTCATCCGTTTTAGCTACACAATGAAGTGCAAAGGCCACCCTGACATAAACAGAGGAAACCCATAGCGTGGTGAATACTTCCATTTCCGGGAATGCATCCCTTGTATATATAAAGTTGTGAAAATCCCTCAGATCAGAAAAATAGCTTAAATAAAACTACACCAATTAAAAATTTGAAATAATTCACATAATTGTGAGAGTTTGAGTGATTCTAAAAATAGTAAAAATACTTTCCATAATAATCTATACCTATTGGGAGTTTGCTTAGGCACCTAACTGGTTTCAGCTTCAACATGGAAAGAGCTTAAAAACTGTTATTGGTACCTGTTATGAACTATGTCCCCTCAAAATTCATATGTTGAAATTCTGACTCCTGGTACCTCAAAATATAACTGTATTTGAAGCTAAGGTAACAAAGAAAATGATATCATTAGGGCGGGTCCTAATCCAATATGACTGGTTGGTGTCCTTAGCAGAAGAGGAGATTACAGAGCCATGCGGAGGGAAGACCCTGTGAAGACTCAGGGAGAGGACAGTGCCATCTGTCATCTAAAGAGGGAGGCCTCAGAAGAAACCAACCCTGCTGATGCTTTGATCTCAGACTTCTAGTCTACAGAATTGTGAGACAATGAATTTCTGTTGTGTAAGCCACCCAGTCTGGCAGCCCTAGAAAATAAGTCCTTGTAATAAGAGAAAGCTGGGCACACCAAAACTCATCGACTTTTCTCAGACCTACCAATAAACTGAGATGGTGGGGAAAGCGCAGCCTGAGATGGAGAAAGCTGGGGACTCCAGAGAGCCGCCGCTGAGGTCTGCTTATGTGAGGCAGAAGCTGCTAGAGCCACACACCAATGGACACCCTGAAATGGCAATTTTGGCAAATTGCCGGGGGCTTAGTGTGACCTCAGTGACAATGAGCAACTCTTGGGAGCCACGGTCTTAGCCCTCTCACCCCACACGCACTTGTCTGGGCTTCACCTCCAGGAACTGCCCAGGTTTTCAAGCATGGGCTGTGCATACTGGCTTCCTTCCAAAGGTCACACTACGGAAAGGGGAGAAACAGAGTAACTTTAGAGTAGAGAAACCTGACAAAACCATCTCAGCGAAATGATGAGCATCAGCAGAGATGCCATGCTGCCAGCCTGCACTTGGACATGCTGCCGTGAGAATGGCGCTTCACCTCGGTGCCTTCCTCCCCCAATCCATCACCCGAGTCTAATCCTGAGAGGAACATCCGACAAAGGCCAATGGAGGGATGGTCTACAACATATCTGACTAGTAATCCTCAAAACTGTCAAAATCCACAAAAACAAAGTAAAGCCTAAGAAAATGTCAGAGACAAGTAGAGCCTAAGATACATGATTATATGCAATTTGATGTCCTGAATGGTATTCCAGAACATAAAATGAACATTAGGGAAAAATTAAGGAAATGTGAGGAAAATAAGGTTTTAATTAATTATTTAAAAGTGATGCTTGCCCTAACCGGTTTGGCTCAGTGGATAGAGCATCGGCCCGCGGACTGAAGGGTCCCAGTTTCGGTTCCAGTCAAGGGCATGTACCTTGGTTGCAGGCACATCCCCAGTGGGGGGTGTGCAGGAGGCAGCTGATCGATGTTTCTCTCTCATCGATGTTTCTAACTCTCTATCCCTCTCCCTTCCTCTCTGTAAAAAATCAATAAAATATATTTTTAAAAAAGTGATGCTTGATACTTGCTCATGGCTCTCTCTCGCTCTCTCTCTCTATATATGATTTATATATTATATAATATATTATATAATAGCTTATACATGTGTGAGCACACACACACACACACCCAAAATACATTCAAACTTTATAAAAATATATAAAGTATCTAAAGTAAAAAGGAATAGTTTTCCTCCCTCCCCACCCTAGCCCTATTGCAACTATTTACCAGTGTTTTATGTATCTATTCAGCATTTTTATTCAAGGATTTATATCTATGACTTTTAAAAAATTTTAACAAATTAGATTGTACTATATGTATTGTTCTGAAATTTACTTTAATTTGCTTAAAAATAAAAAAAATTAATTCACTTCTCATTCCACAAGTTCAAAATATATATATTTAGGACAAAAATCTGTTTTCCTCATTTTTGTAAACTTAACCTTTACAACAGGGTTTGCCATGTAGGAGGCAAAGAGTACATATTTGTTGAGTGAGTAAATAGATAATTTGCTCAATGCATAAATGATCACTGTGTGCAATGATCATTTAGATGAATGTTGTGAGAGATGCTAACTTATTTTTGGAGCTGAACAGGATAAATAAGAACTTTTCAAAATTCAGAGAGAGCATTCATATAAATTTGTTAGACTTTATTTTCATATTTGGATTTTTAGAATTCAATACATGGAAACATAAATGAGATAAATTAACTGCAGAATAAATGAGAACTCTGAACCTATTGGCTCATTTTATTTCACTTTTGCATTATTTTTTACTACCACATTTTAAGCGAGGTACAAAGAAGGAAACTATGGATTTTTTAAATGGCATTACATAACATAATTTCATTTCAAAAACTTTAGGTGGAATATAAAAATGTAGTATTCTCATAACATTTCTACAGTTTCCCAGTGCACTCATATTCACATGGTTTTCTATAACTTTCTGATATGAATGTGTTCTTCCTGCTGCACAGCATATACTCAGGTGTAAAATTCAGCACCCCTTTCATATTCCACAAAACATTAATACCCCACCACATAGGAACACAGAGCAAGATTTAAAGACAACCTCAAGAAGCATAGGGAGGCAGATTTACTTGGTATCTGAAAATACCTTGAAACCTGAACTGGAGTCATTGTGGTTCTTAAAATGTCTCTTTTTTTAAAAATTTTATTTAGTACATTATGAGGGGAGGAGAGTAATACTAGTTCACTGGTGTTATGTCATCTTGTTTCAGCTTCCCTTACTCTTGCTGGCTCTCTCTTCCACTCAATAAAAGCTTCATCCTTTGGGTAAAACACATTTCTCTCTTGTGTGCAGAACAGTCACAAATATTTCTCTTCCAACTGGCCTTCAGTCAACATAGCCCATGAGGTCCTATCTTCTAAACCAGCCATATCCAACCAGTGTGCTGCAAGAACTTTTAAAACATGCAATACCTGACTATTTAGTCAGGGGCACTGACCTCTTTTTCTTAGATTGACAAATTAAAAAAAAAATAGCACAGCCAAAACAACTATAGCTGCCCAGTGTGAATGAATCAAAATTATACCTATTTTGCCCAGCCAACATTAGCTCAGTGGTTAAGCATAGACCTATGAACCAGGAGGTTGTGGTTTGATTCCTGGTCAGGAAACATGCTCAGGTTGCGGCTCCATCCCCAGTGTGGGGTGTGCAGGAGGCAGCCTCTTGGTGAATTGATGATTCTCTCTCACCACTGATGTTTCTATCTCTCTCTCCCTCTTCCTTCCTCGCTGAAATCAATGAAAAAATATTTTTTTAAAAAAATTATACCTATTTTTTGTCAGATAAGCAAAACATATATTTTTTGGTGATCCCAGAATTTTAGTAATTAGTTTTTGTGCCCAATGAGTTTTTTAAAAAGGTTGAAAATTGCTCTTTTAAATAATACTATCAGGGTACATATTTTTTAAATAAAGAGAATTCCTTCATTGAGAGGAACTGTGCCAGTATCAAATACTTATACAATAATAAAACTGTCAATGCATCCCTATACCCAAAACAGTGGAGGCATCAGGTAATGTTAATTTAGGGAAAAGTTCAAGAAGTAAGTAGAGGCATTCCAACTCTACTCAAATAATGCAAAATTGTTGCAGTTGCATCTTGTCCCATTTGGTATAAGTAGAATCAAATATAAAAGTTTTATAAGGAAACCAATGAGAGGAAGAACGCTCTAATGTGGAACCAGAAATGGAAAGGGTTTTCTTGAGAAGTATTGAAAACCTCTGTCATTTTTACCTTTGAAGAAGATGCTGACCCTTCATGAGGTAATAAAGGATTTCTACTTTCGGAAGAAAACAGATTGGATGAATTATAATGTCTTTTCCAATTATCGGTGAGGATACGATTCAAAGACAGACTCATGTGGTTGTTGTTTTCTAGAAATCTGGAATCTGTAAATTCTCCTTCTCATTAATTTGTAAATGTTCAGCATCAGTGCTGAATCCAAAAATGATGTATAAAATATAAAATTTTATGAAGTAAAATATGTAAAAATACCAACAACAGTTTAGCATAGTGCTCATTCATCTGCATTTCCTTGCAAATTTACGAGGTTTAAGGGACATCTGTGATGTGTGTGTTTTCTAATTCACACTCATTCTCTCCATTACATATCTAGGATTATGGTGTTAATAGCCTCATATAAGGACAATGAAGGGAGGAGATCAGTTCAAGTATGAGACTATTTCAGAAAGAAGCTATGAGGGTACAGTCCATGAATAAATACTAGTAAAATAGGGGTACATTTCAGAAAGAAATTAGGAGTAAAGTGGGGAGAATTAAGAAACAGTAACAATGCAAAGGAAGGAGAGGTGGTGGGATCAAGAGGGGCCAGTCCAGTGCCTGGTGAGACTCTCACATTAACACACACACACACACACACACACACACACACACATACACACACACACCACCTCTCACAGCATTCTTAATTTAGTCCAAAAACTTTTGCCTTGGGAGGGAAAGCAATGAAATTAGTACTTTTCTATAGCTGTCTTGATTATTTTTTTCTTTTTTTATTGAAGTGTAATTGGCATATGAATCATATTAGATTCATGTGTACAACCCAATGACTCAACATTTGTATATATTGTGAGGTGATCACCAGAATAAGTCTAGTTGATATTTTTTGTGGTTTAATACATACATAAACAAGTAAATATTCCTCCAGAATTGACATCTATCAAAGTGACAGATAGATACATTGATAATGGCTCTAATGAGCGTTTCCACTCAAGGTCCAGCTCTAAAATCCTGGCTGTGAGATGCTTCATTTGTCCTCCCAGGCTCTCTTTACAAGTGGAAAGTCAGCCTCACCATCTCTAATTAGCTTTCTGATGACAGTCCTGCCTTTTCTGAGCGCTGCTTGGTAGGCATAACACTGCATTTGATTAAGAAAAAGGAAATGCCTTTCTGCATTGAATGTAAAAGCTAAAGTTAAATTTCAAACTCTACCTAAATATTCACTGTCAAGAAATGTACTGTTAACATGTTGTAGATATTTAATGGTCTTCACAAGTGTCAATATTTTGTCCCAAATATTGCATCTAGTGTTTCTTTTATTGCAATTTCGGTTTATAAATATTTTTTTGTATTTCCTATTTTCCTGAAGAATGGTGCCTCTAAGAAATTTAAAATACCTATATACAAGCTTTAATACATATTTATGTGTATAGAAAGCCCAACATTCATATCGTAACCTTTTCAAAACCTGCCAACTATTCGTGAATGTGTGTCTTTTATTCAACCAACCTCATTGCTTTCTTGTTTTATGCCCAAGGCTTAGCGATTGGAGTTTCAAAGCATCAAGTTTTAATGTTCTTGACTGACATGGAAATGTTGCTTACTTTAAAGATTTCTTGTTAGCTTTACTTTTTCTCATATTTTTCCCTATTCATAATCACAAAGTCTTGTGAATTAATAAATATTGTCATTTATTTAAACCCCAATACAGAGTGGGGTATTTTTCAAACCATAGGGGGGAAAACACCTCTGCTTAATGTATGTAGACTTAACAATCATTTTCTTCTCTTAACACATTTAAATGTGGAAACATAATGCATGCAAATGAAGTGCTGACTGCAAAGAACTACTAGTGTATCTATAATTAAGTTTAAGAAGAGCTTCTGTTTTTATGGCTTTGTGATTGTTATTCAAATGAAAGAAAGCTTTAAATTAAAAAACAAGGAATATAATTTTCTTTCACTGCAGCTCTTTATTTTAAGAAAGTCAAAGGAAAGGAGGATACATTTTTAAATCTAGTCCCTATGACACCCACCAGGTGGAGAATGTCATGAAATGTGATTTTGTTAATCCACACCCGCTTTGTTGGATATCACATAATCCTGATGAAGACCAGTAGACTTGGAATCAGAAACTCTATGTTCTAATCCATGTTGAGCAATTAACCAGCTCCATGACCTCGAACAATCATCTAAATTCTCTGAGTCTCAGTGTCTTTCTCTATGAAGTCATGCTGACCACATGGCTTTCACAGCCTCTTCTAATAGCACTTCATGATATTGTATTAATCAAAGCAAATTATTACTCTCCGATGCTAAAATGAAGAAAAAAAAAGATTTAATTTTCTGAAGATGGCTAATTAACATCCAGGACCTTAATTCTACAAGAATGGAGATGTCCCAGAGGGAAGACACTGAGAATGTTAAATGCTGCTTTGGGTGATATAAAAAGAATGATTTCCTTTGTATAGCCCAAGATCTATCCTGGAAGTCCTGGGAAGAGATTATCTGATTAACTTGTAGGATGGAAGGAGAAGAAATAATTCTGGGCCCTTACCTCTATGTTATTTTCAAGGAGATTAGCAGACGTTCCAGGGTATAAATATTAACTGTACTAGAAACTGCATGGAAAAGTGCCCAGGTAAGTTCACACGAAATGATTACAGCTAAATATGTTCCCCCTAACATTCATCCTCCCATCAAAGTGGAGCGCTGAAGAATTTCTGAGCATTACTATAGAAAGATTCTTTATGACCTTTCCTAGACAGTTGATATTATAAATAATAGCTGTAAATGGTTTTATCATATTGAAGTTTATGTCCTTGAATGACTTTAGGAGAGAGGTGTCAAGACTGCAGTCTCAGGAAATAGACTGGATTTCAAACCTGGCTATGCCCTCACAGTCTGTTGGACACCGTATACAACTCCTCTGTGTCTCAGTGTCCCACTCTGTAAAACTGTATTAATACTAGTACTGTTAACGTAGGCAGCTAGCTAGATATTAGCAAAAGAGAAGGGAAGAAAACTGGCTAAGCCCAGGCCTGATTAAGTCTGGAAGTTGCAGTTTTAGACACCCCAGGGGAATCTCCACCAAGGACCCACCTTCCAATCACCCTGGGAGTGACTGGTCCACTGGATGGGACTATGGGGGAGAAATAAACAGTAAAGGGAAAACTGGGCATGCCTCAGTGGTTGAGCGTTGACCTATGAACCAGGAGGTCATGATTTGATTCTGGTGAGGGCATATGCCCAGGTTGCAGCTCGATCCCCAGCAGGGCCTTGTAGGAGGCAGCCGATCAATGATTTTCTCTCATCATCGATGTTTCTGTCTCTCTCTCATTCTCCCTCCCTCTCTGAAATTAATAAAAATATATTTTTAAAAAGGTGGGGGGAGTTCCTTTGCTGGTGGGGGGAGGTAACCTTATGTGCTGCAGAAACCAAATGACACAGCAAAACTTTGGGGCTTGTGCCATATTTATTATAATATTAGGGTTCTATATTATAAATACTAATAAAAGTTGACATTAAATACTCACAGGGATGAGGAAGCTCTAAAATAGATAAAATGGTATTCTGAAATTCCTTCCAGGAGAGAAATTTGGCAATTGGTAATTAATAGGAAACATAAAAACAAGAAGTGTGCCCATATCATAGGATTAGATTTGTATCTATGAGCCAGCATGGACTATATTATATACTAGCAGGTATTTAATGAGTGTTTATTGAACTTTTGTTAAAACTGCTATTGTTTTCTTTGCCTTTTTTCCTCTATTCATCTCATATCTAACCTTTGTTTATGTTCTATTCTATACTTCAGGAATTTATTGCCTCATCTTTTTATGTGAAGAGAGTGAGGGGGAGAGGAGAGAGAGAGAGAGAGAGAGAGAGAGAGAGAGAGAGAGAGAGAAGGAGAGGAGAGGGGGGAGGAGAGAGAGAGAGGGGTGAGAGAGAAGAGAGAGAGAGAAGCATCAATTGGCTGACTCCAGCACGTACCCCTACTGAACCCACAACCTGGGCATGTGCACATGCTGCAGGGCCGTGACTTAGAACAGTGCAAAGTTGACTTGTTTTGAAATCCCAACTCCAGGATTCAAATACAATCCTACTACTTAAAATATGTAACCTTGAGTAACGTGTTTCCCCAAAATTATTTCCCTCGTTTATATCATGAGTATAATACTCTTTCCTATACAACATTCATTAAGGATTAAGTTAAGTCATATATTAAAATGCCTTGCAATTTAGACATAATCAGTGACAGTGGGTAGAATTTTATTCTTTGCTTCTCATTATAACTGGATGATTATTCTTTTTCTCCTGACTCTCAAATGTGTTCTGCCCTTGGCCCTCCTCAGATTGTTTCTCCTTACTTGAAAATTTATACTCACTAACTTGAGAGCCTTCTCTAATATAATGATTTGAATGCTAAATACAGGGTGGGGCAAGAGTAGGTGTACAGCTGTGAGCATGCAAAACATAATTGATTCTTGTATTAGTATTTAATCATTATGTTATTTTCCACATGAAGAACTACTTATCTACTTTTGCCCCACCCTGTATATGATGATTATGATGATGTTGATGACCCCTCCCCAATTTTATACCTTCAGTGTAGATTTCCCTTAAGATTTGAGACCTTTTATATACCTCTGCTCATGCACTCAATTGCTTTTAGCACTCAAAATTAATGTATACAAAATTCAAATATTGATATTTTCCCTCCAAACCTGTTATTATATAGCCTTTTCTATTTTGTTAATGAGAACTCTACACTTCCAGTTATCAGGGAAGGAAAAAACTTCAAATTATCTTTGTTTTTTCTCACATCCTACCAATCAAGTTAGCTGCTGCCTCTAACTTCATAACATATTTATAATTTGACCATCTATCCCTGCTCGCACACAGACACACTAAAATAGGCCATTACCATGACTCATTAGCTGGCTAAATGGTCTCTGTTTTTGCTCTTGGTTGCCAACAGACTGTGCTCCATAAAGCTACCAGAGTGATCCCACAGACACAGTCATGTATAGCACTTCACCCTGTGTGCCGACCTTTTAACCCCTTCCTGTCACAGTCAGACTAAATTCCAAACTTCTTACAATAATTTACTTGTTGTTTTGTGGTTTTTTTAATCCAACAAATTATGCATGCTTCTAAACCAAAATCTGTTTGGCTGTTTTTTCCACTGCCTTTACACTCTTCCTTAAAGTATATGCATGGTTTGGTCCCACAGACCCATCAGGATGTGGCTAAAATTCTACCTTCTCAGTTAATTCTTCAGTGAAGAATAAAATGCCCCCTCATAAAACACAGCCCCTGTCCTCCTTTTTTCCCTTTTCCTCCACCATTATACTTATCTTCAACTAATATGTTATATATTATACTTTGTTTATATTCTGCCCCATCCAAGTAGAATGTGACAGTCATGAAGCCACAGGTTTAGTTAATTTATTCACTGGCAGATCTCCATTGCCTAGAATAGTTTCTGGTGCTTAATAAAATTTTCAGATGGAAGAATGAATGGATACATTTAATTTATGAAGAAGATAAAACTCCTACGTATAAACCAAACATCAGTATTTCCCTTCTATTTATTTTTTAAATAGGTTATGCTGTTCTTTATTGAAAGCTGTTATTAACAGTATCATTATGAAAAGGGGTAAAAATTTGGGGCTGATTATGAAAAAAATCAGTAATGAAATTCATCCACAAATCTTTTGAGAAATATTTTTCTCTGAGTTTGGCTTGACCTAGGAAGGCTATTCTTTTGATGCTAAAAAGCATTAGAGGTGATTTTGGCACCCATAACATGATCAAAATGCACATACCTATAAGGTTTGCTGGACATGTAAAAATGCATTAAAGATCTCAAAAAAAATGAGAAATCCACACATTTTATTATTTGATTATATTACTGCTCAGCAATTATATTAACCAAAACATATGCACACACACACATACACACACACACACAGATATTGATCAATGTACAAATTTTAAAAATTATTGCCTTCACCTTTGTTAAATTTTGTGTGTGAATACAAATTTTTACTTTTTTCTATATTCAAACTCTGTGAACCCTTCAACAACATGTTTAATGATTTCATATTAATTATTTATTTAGCATATATGGACACAACACTACTGCTAATAAAGACAGATTCAGGCAGAAGTATGTGGCTCCCACACAAGTTACACTGCAAGTTCTCTATTTTTCAGATTCATATTTATAGAAGGAATATATTCTGAGGAAATTTTATGCTCCAAAAATACTGCTTACAAAACTCTCCCCAGATTCCTAGGAAAGGGTATTGCTGAGCTATCAGCACTGACTATGTCTCAACATGGCCCATTTTACAATTATTCCCAAATTCTACTGACCACTTTGAAATACTTAATAATCTGTCTGCAATAGAGCTTGTTTCCTATTTTGCCAATAAAATCATATTATTTCTTTTGTGTTGTTCTCTTCACCTACCTATCTTTTCTCTTGTCATTTTTTAGTTGATTCTTGCCCTCTCTTAAGCTTTCCTTTTTCTTTATTATTGAAAGTATGACATATGCCCCCTTTTCCCCCCATTGGCCCCTTCTAGCCTGCCCCTGCCCCAGGCCTTTATTCATACCCTTTCTATAATCTGAAATGATAGATCTACATATCTTTTCTAAAGCAATATATGGGTGCTTACAAGAAAGAAGAGTAGTAAGAAGGAAACTGTAGAAAGCCTCCTTTGATGGGGCACATCAATACAAAAAGAAAGGAAGTTCCTCAAAATTCCAAAGTAACAAAAGCCTGATGCCACTGAGGAAGAGGTAGCAAACCCTGGATTCCCCAGAGCACAGTGAAGACCTACTATATCTGGAGGAAATCTATATATATAAAAGCCTATCAACCGTTATGACCGGACCACCGGCCCGTAGCTATGACACACTCAACGCAGGAGCTGCCCCCTAGTGGTCAGTGTGCTCCCACAGCCCACCTCCCATGGTCCCTTCCTCCAGCCGGCCAGCCCAGATCAGCCCCAATGGGGACTGGGAAAGATGGTCCCAATTCTTCCCGGTTGCCGACCAGGCTAAGGGACCCCACCCATGCACGAATTTGTGCACTGGGCCTCTAGTGTAAAATAAAACCCATCCAACCCTAGAAGAGGGGCAGAAAACTGTCCTGGGCCACGACCATTAGAGATTGCCCACTGCTGGGGAAGGAGCTGAATCACAGAGAAATTAACACCCAGTGGGCATAGGGACAAAGTTTCTGCCTAAGAATAAGGCCAAAGTGGACAACAAAGAACTCTGACCACCCGCCACCAAGTTAACAAATATCAAATAACAAGCAAGCAGGGACTACTGCTGGAGAAGTACAAGAGGGGAGAGAAAGAGCTTATCTGCAATACAACTCACATAAAAGGCATAAAGCAAAGAGCTGGTGCTGGGAAAGTTGAAGGAGAGGGAACACTGACAAACTACCCCACACTGAGAATGAAACAGAATAGAATAATTTAAAGTTGCTGTGAACTAAAAATTTAAAAATTACACCAACATAGTACAGAATCAGCTCAACTCCTGTCTAGATTAACTCAATTCCCATGCTAATAACATAGGAGAAGGAGAATTGTGCACATTTCCAGGCATAAATACTACATGCTTCTATGCAGTGTCTGTCAATCAACCTAAAATTTCATGATACACACATGAGAAAAAATCAAGAAAAAAGAACATAATACCTGTGAAGACACAACATATTCAACAAATTGAGAATCAGACATGACACAGACATTGAAATTAGTAGACAGGGAATTTAAATTAACACAATTAATATGTTAAGTTTTCCATAAAATAATTGAAGAACATAGACAAATGAGAAATTATAGCAGAGTTAGAAACTATTAGAAGATTAATATGAAAATAGGAAATTCAGATTCATTTTGATGTGTTTACATGGCATATCTCATATCTTATTACTCTTTTCTCTGGATACTTTTACCTATCTTTGTTTTGATATTTAAAGTAAATTTCTCCTAGGCACATTTTTTTGAGACCTTGATTTTTTTTATCTAATCTGGCATTTTTAATCATTTAATTGGTATGTTTATGCCAGTTCTACTTTATGTAACTATTGATATGGTTGACTTAAAATTTATTAACTTAAAATTTTTTTGGCTGTATTCCATCTTTCCTTTATTTTTTCTTGTTTACCAATCTACTATTGGATTGAATAATGTTTTTGGTTTACATTTTATGCCACTGTTGGGTTATTATTTATAGCCTTTCAAAAATATATATTGTTTACAATATTCAACTTAATTCATCAAGTGGAGTTGCTAGGTATGTTAATACAAAAAATAAGTATACATTAGAAGAAGGAATACTACCGGTGATAGAGAAAAACTTTACATAATGCTTAAAGGGGCAAATAACCAAGAAAAAATGACGATTCTAAATGTGTAGACAACTAAAAACAGAAACACAAACTCATAAAAGTTGATTGGAGCATCGGCCTGATATGCCAAGGTTTCGGTTTGGATCCTTGCTCAGGGCACATACAAGAATCAACCAATGAATACATAAATAAGTGCAATAACAAACCAATATTCTCTCCCTCTTCCCACCTCCCTTCTCTCTCTAGAATAATCTATAAAAATAATATAACTGTTAGAACAAATGGAGAAATCCATACCTATATGTGGAGATTTCAACACTCTTCTCTAAGTAATTGATAGAACAAGTAGACATAAAATTTAGAAGGTCTAAATTACACCATCAGAGTAACAGGATCTAAGCTGTATTTATAAAACATTTCACTCAACAACAACAGGATACATATTCTTTTCAGGTATACATGAAACTTTCACCAAGATCATCTACCACATTTTGAACCAAAAACAAATAGCAACCAACCTCAAGAACTAAAATAATATAAGTTATATTGAATAACTATAACAAATTTAAAATAGAAACCAAAAACACAAATTTATCTGAAAAAAGTGCCAAATATTTGAAAAATAAACCACATGCTTCTAAATAGCCAGGAACTAAAGAGGAACTGGCAAGAAAAAATAGAAATATTCTTAATTTAATGAATACAAAACACAACAGGCAAAATTTATGTGATGTAAGTAAAGCAGTGCTTAGAGGATATTTTATAGCAATAAGTGCTTTCATTAGGAAATAAGAAAATTCTTATATTGGAAATTAAAATTTAGCTATAAGTAAATTAGAAAACAAAAGCATATTAAGCCCATACCAAATAAAAAGATACAATAAAGGTAATCGAAGAAAACAATGACATTGAAAATATGAGAGAAAAATGAGTGAAACTAAAATCTGGCTCTTTGATTAAATCAATGAAATTGATACATCTCTAACCAGATTGATCAAATAAATTAGAATAAAAAAGAAGGCATAAATTATCAATATACTATAAGAAATGAATTCTGGAAGCCATTGCTTCAGATCCTATGGATATCAACTATAAAATGGTTATACTATGAACAATGTTATGCCTATATAATCTGACAACATAAATACAGTCAAAAAATTCTTTGAGCAACTTAAACTAACAAAGCTCATAAAGCTCATTCAATGGATAGCATATATATATATATATATATATATATATATATATATATATATATATAATGTTATACTGAATTATATTATAGATTAATATATAATGACATATGCATACATTACTTTTCATTATTTCACACCCTTTATTGGGGCCTCCTGTGAATGTTACCAAATAAAAATAAAAAACATATTTCCAAACAAATGTTTATGGTAGCAATTTTCATTAATGCTAAAAAGAGAAAACTGCCTCCAGCTGCTAAATAGATAAGCTGTGTAAGACCCAGAAAAAAAAAATACTCCATAGCAATAAAAACAAATGAACTCTTGATGTACTCTCAAAACAGATAACTTGAATGATTAAGCTACATGCATGAAGTTAGTCTCAATACACACATACAAACACATGCCACATACATACACATATGTGCACAAAATCTGGGAAGTAGAATCTCTTTGGCCTAACTTTAGTCACATATTTACACTCTGTCATTGTCATGTCCTTTGATGTCAAATGGAATATAAAGGAACAAATCTTCGAGGGAACATTGAAATAGTATTATCAAAACAAGGAGAAAAAAATAATATGCATATAAAATTTGTATTTATCTATATAAATATGTATCTACATGCTTTTTCTATGTTTATTAAAAACTTGCATCCAACCAGAAAGTACACAAAAAAATGCTCAAAACCTATGGAAACTGACATAATATCTCAAAGACATGTCTGATAATTAACCTCACTTGAGCCCCTTCTTGGAGATTCAGTACTTATTAACCACTTGTTTTTTGTTACAGTACTTGGACAATGAAAAAGTGCTTTGATAAACAGTGGAGTTTAATGAAAAGATGAGTTTAATATTATAACCCGTTCATAGGATCATGAAGACATTAAGTAAATTTACATATCGACTTTTATTCGGGTATTTTCACTCTTTCAACCCTCCCACATTCCTGTAGAAATTGAGAAGAAAGGAAATAGGTGATGCATGGCCCATCTCTCAGTGAGACATAAACTATAGCTCTAATATGGTATGAAGTACTTTCTGAAACACGTGACAAATAAAATTGGTGCTACATGTAGAATGCCATTTCATAAATTCTGGAGCCTGTCTGGCCGGATGCCTATAAAGAATAACAGATCACACTACAAGCTGAGTTCTTAGGGAGAAGGGATCCCAGCCCAGCTGGACCCAGAAAGAGTTTTCAGTTACTTTACACCCAATATATGGGTGCCTGGAGGAGACACATGAGAGTGCATAGAGCAGCACATTATTATTCCAGCAGGAAGCAGCCTGAGGAAGTCACTAAAAAGTCACATGAAAACAAAACTCTATTTCAAAGAAAATCACCAAAGCACTAGAATACCTTTGTATGACTTCTAAGAAAATGTAACCAGTGAATCTTGGTGAAGACAAGTGGTGTTTATTGACCAGCTGACTATTAAACAGGAGACTGGCACAATTATTTTATTGAAGTTACACTCATAAGAGCTTTGGGAGTTAGGTGATAGAATCTCATTTAATATAAGGAGAAACCAAGGCTCAATGACCTTTACCCTGTCACATGACCTTAAGGCCCGGTAAGTGAATAACCCAGGCTTTACACTGATTCTTCACTGATTCCACTCCACCAAGTTCCCATCTTCTATAGTCATTTCCCGCATATTCTTTCATTATATATCATGAAGTGCTCATACAGTATTGACTGTGGCATCCCAAAGTTTATTGGTTCTCAGAGTGTGCAGACCTTCTTAAAACCCCAAAATGTATTCCCATAAAACTCTTTCAGAGTAACTATTTTAATTTGTGTGATTTTTCTAAAGAACTGAATTTTTTAATATTAAATGTCCCCGAAGCCATCTCTATATAACACAAATTGAAGCAGAGACACCAATTACCTTCTGTTCTAAAAATATTTCAGCAGCCTGTTCCAAAAATCCAGATCAGCACATTCACTTTGGGGCCTTGACAACTGCAGAATGACCATCGGCCTGGCTTAAACTCTATCAAAAGTCATTGTTAGCAAAGTACTGGGAGCATAATAAGCACCCGAGAAATTCATAAAGGGCCAAAATTTAATTTTTCTCAATCCTCCTTGAAATTCAGTTGGATGCTCAGACTTCATCTTGCCTTAGCTGTGAAAAATTCACTTTTAAAGAAACATATTAGAAATTGTTTTGCTTTATGCATCTTAGCTCAGACCTATGAGGATGGATTAGAACTCAGTAGAATCACCAGGGATAGTCTACTCCCAAAAAACACAAATTTCAATTGAAATAAAAATCTTGCAAAAGTGTTATTAAAAAAAACATAGAAGCAAAGCAAGGCGGGACTAAAATTTACATAAAGGGGCTCTTTTCCGACAACTCTTCTGACATAATCTAGTGTGTTCTAGATTGAAGGAGTCAGGAAAGACAAGGAAAGACTGTAGAACTCAAATTGACACAAGAGATTAAAAATCAACTCCAAGAAATATAAGATATAAATCCTGCCTTTGGGGTATGTCTAATAATATTCATGCATGCATTGCAGCAAGGAGAAAATAAATATGAGCTGTTTAACCAAGCTAAGGAGAAGTGAAGGCTGTAATAATGAGCATTAGGGATGATGCCCATATATATCTATCACTAGGGCTTTTCATACAGATTCAGATGAGCCACATAATAGAATCAAAGAAAACAAAAGCTCTGCTGTTGCTTGTTGGCTGTGAGGTGGGAAGTTCTGATGGAGAGAAAAAACTGAAGGCATCCGAAAAACACTCCATTTAAAGAACTGAGGACACCTGGTGTGAGGGAACTGAGGCCAATTTAGCTGATTTTTTTTCTTTCATTTTTGTTGTGTGTGTTTTTCCATTTTTAGTGAACCGTGTAAATTAAATGTGACTATACTTGCCAGTTGTATCCTCCAGGAAGGTAAATTTTTTTAGTTTGAAGAACATTATAAAAATACTTGGTTACTCATCACTTAAATCATTTGAGTAATTTATACCTAGTATAAAATTTCTATCTTTTATTTATTTTACTTACAAAATGGGTTTCTCCATATGAATACTTTTCCACCAGGAGAGTTTAACTAAAGTGTTAATTAAGTTAAGGAGTTCTTAAATATCAAACATTTCCTCAGCAAAGCATAATTCCAATAATTAATATATTTAATTTAGAACTTGTTAAACAGATTTGGAAAGCGTTGTAGCCCCTCTATGTTGATTTCAGCTCTGCTTTTGATTTCAAGTCTTCTACGAATTGAACTTGTCCTATACATTTAAATAATAACTTTGTCTTAAAGATTATTTACTCTAAGCATATGAGCACATATGGAATAAATAATATGAACATACGTACATATATGTGTATATATACACATATATAATCTATATAAGACTATATATAATATATAATACATATCTATGGACAAAGTTGCTTCTGTCCTAAGGAAGATTACTGTTGAGAATTGAGATATGTATTTAACAAGTATTAAAGGACATGCTGTTACTCATTGGAACCTCCAAAAGCTCAGGGACATATGGCAGGTGCTCCAACCTAGTTTTGCAGAGGAAGGTTCTGGATTAAGGTCATTTTTAAATTGAGGACCTAAAGAAATGGAGGCAGATAGAATGATGAACATATTTCAGAAGGAATAAATGTCATATTCAAGGGTAAAGAGATTCAAGAATTAAATGCATTAAATTTACTTCAAGAATTAAATGCATTTCAGAATGACTGGACAGGAGAGATCAGTCCGAAGTTTGGTGAGAGCTAAGGCTGGGAGGTTGAGAAGGAAGCAGAGTATGGGCCATATATTATATATGTGGACTTTATTTGGAAAAGGAAACCCTAAAATAAGGAAGCACTAATATTAAAAATAGTATTTTTGAAAAATTACTCTAGCTACAATGAGGAGATTGGGTGTCCAGAGCAGTGATAAAAAGAGGACAGACAGCAATATTTACAGGAGAACTAGTTAGCAAGTTGTTTCTCTAGTGGACAATAGTGATATTATATATTACTAGAGGCCTAGTGCACGAAATTTGTGCACTTAGTGGGGGGTCCCTCAGCCTGGCCTGTGCTCTCTTGCAGTCCGGGAGCCCTTGGGAGCTGTCAGTCAAACATCCTTAGCACTGCTCTGGAGGTGGGAGAGGCTCCCACCACCACCGCTGCACTTGCCAGCCGGGAGCCCAGCTTCTGGTTGAGCAGCGCTCCCCCTGTGGGAGTACACAGACCACCAAGGGGCAGCTCCTGCATTGAGCATCTGCCCCCTGATGGTCAGTGTGCATCATAGCAACTGGTCATTCCACTGTTCAGTCAAATTGAATATTAGCCTTTTATTATATAGGATGGAGTAAGACTCAATGTAGAATGTATGATACATTTGGGAAATAGAAAAGGCATGAGTAAAGTAAGGTAAATATCAAGTGTGCCTGGCAGGTGCTAGGCTTGTGTGTGTGCCTGTCTGTTACTCAGCCTAATGCAGGCAAGTAGATGAATATTTAAATTATAATGATTTGGAGAGATAATGATTTAGCAGCTGTCTCTTGATACAAATCAGTTTGTAACTTCAAGAAGCAATCACACTTATTTCTTTTAGTTATCTCTTTTTTTAGGGGGTAGTTTTTCTTAATTACATTCATATCTTCATATCATAGCTTGACATCACTTTTAGAGTCCAGAGTAGGAGGGCCCATCTCCTTTCACACAAAGCCTACCCAGGTCGAAAGGGTTTTCCTTTTCTACTGTCTTCCAAGTATGTGAGGTTGCAATGCAGCGACCATCTATTTCTGGTTTCCACCAAAATGTACCAAGCTGACCCATGCAAAAACCAAGCTCTGGCATTTTTCTCCTCCCATAGTTGACCCCCATGTGGACATAGGTATAAGGTGAGGGAGGTATAGTTGTGCTTTGGTAGTGGGGATCTTGGCTATTACTCACACAGCTAGCTTTTGTGTGTTCATTGATGCTGTTTTGCTTGGTTCTGATGCACCTCTTCCATCATATGATAAATTGCTTCTGAGCTCCCCTGATCTTTGTGTATCTGACAGAACCCAAATCATAATGGGAAGTTCCAGATAAGTGGTCATTTGGTTTTGCATGGTCAAGTATTCTCCCCCTACCAGGGCCCAATAGCATTCTGGGAGCTGTTCTATAAAAGAGTTCTCATTTGCTGCTGCAGGTGGCATGGCCCTGCTCCAGAACCTGAGCCCTGCAGTTCTACCACTGGGGCTTCCTACAAGCTCCGCATGACATTTCGTCCCCTCACTAATAGTTCTAAAACCGTAGGTTATTCCAAACTGTATGGTCCAAGCATCAAGGCTGTTTGCACCACAGCAAATATGTATATCAGAGCTTGCACCATTCGAACATGGCAGGCTTTCATTTCTCCCAGGATAGGGGTCAGATCGATTTCCCAGCTGGAGAATACCACCTTCAGAATATCATTAAACATTAATTGCTCAGAACCTGTAGGATGTAATGTTTCATCTTTTACTTTGGAGACAATTTCCTGTTATACCTCTATTAACAGAACCCTAAGATGTTTACTGATTATCAAGCTCCTGACTTTGTATAGGGCTTACCTCCCACACTCAGCAGCACGTATGTCTTATCAAGGCTTCCATCTTACAAACTATTTGATTTTGCCTGATGCCACGGATCAATATGATGCTCTCTTGAATGTCCATTTTGTCCAGACTAGATAGAGGATAGTAGAGTTAATATATCTTTGGAGAAAAATTGGAAGTACATACTGTCTTCTCCATATGAATACTAGCTCTCTCTGATCTGCCTTTCTTATGAAAATAGAAAAGTGTGGTTTTACAACTTTGCTGCAAAATCACTCTTTCCTATCTAATCACATAATCATTCATCTTTGATCAACCAATCACCCTGAGAATCCTATCCCACATCACACCCACAGGTCCCAGGATCCCACCAGCACAGCCTGGTTAATTATGTCACTTCCTTAGGGTTTAGTCCCTTCTCTCCCTTCTTAGCCCTGCATGTGCCCAGTTGGATTAACCATGGATTTAACAAGGGCATATCCTGCGGGGAACATATTATGTGGTGGGCTGGGGTAAGGCTTTTGAATTGTCTTCAAGGCTAAAAGGTAGTGCTAACTGGAAGGGGTAGGCCATTTCTTTAGTGCCAGACATTACAGAGAGAGCAGGTGATTTAAAACTGTGGGGGCATCTACCTAAATAGCCCTATTCATATTCATTTTCTAATTAGGGTTCTGATCTTGGCATAACAGATAACTTTGTTTGGGCATTTATTATACTTCAGAATGCAGCCACTCTATTAACTTCTAGGCCTGGTCCTTGTGCTTCTCTGTTCACCCTGTAGGAGGTGAGAACTTTTCTAAGATTTTGGGAAGGCCCTCTGACTTTCACATTCAATTTTTAATTGCTCCTGAATCCCTGGGGTCTTTTGTCGTCTTTATCTAGGTATCAATGGCACTTAGCAATAGCCTTCCAAACCCACTGTCTTTATAGTTACTCTTTTGCTTATACATTTCAATCTGACAAATTCTAACAGTCAATGCATTCTCTTTCACATGCACACTGTCTCAACTCACCATCGGTAAGAGTTGTTTTTTTTTTAAGTCCTCACTCAAGGATATTTTCCCATTGATTTTTAGAGAGAGTGGAAGGGTGGGGAGAGACAGAGAGAAACATTGATGTGAGAGAGACACATTGCTTGCCTCCCGAATGCATCCCAACCAGGGCCAGTGATGGAGCCTGCAACCAAGGAACATACCCTTGACCAGAATAGAACCAGTCCATGAGCCGATGCTTTCTCAATTGAGCTGAAACGACTAGGGCTCAGTGAGAGTTTTAACAATCAAACTCCATCCTTGTGCCAGGGGATGTCATCTGAGTTCCACCTACTACTAGGGACTGGGGCACAAGGTAATTCAGCTCCATAGCCCAGTTTCATCACTTCCTTTCTTGAACCACTTCTGGCATGATCTATTTCAGATTACCTTCTCTAGAAGCAGAAGCTGAGGTGGAATATGGCATGTAAGATGTTTATAAGGAATCAACACTTGTGGAAGGAAAAGAAGAGAAAGCAAGAGTAGGCAGAGGAAAAAGTCTAATTTGTTGTTAGACTACAAAAGCCTCAGCTTACTCCACAGGGAACACTGGAGCGTAAATGGCCCATCAGAGGTGTCCTGTGTTGAGCCAAAATACCTGGCTCTTTAAACCCCTCCCTGCATCAGTCATTGGATATGGGCCACTTGGGTAGGACATGCTCTTGGGCCAGGTGGCTCTCTCCAGCTGAGGCAAAGAACTGGCAACTGGAGATTTTCTGCTGACATCAGGCACAAAGCACCCTTCCTTGAAGGGGGATTTGGACAGCGCCAATTGGTGCCCACCACATTCCTCTCCATTGCTCCTCTCTAAGAAAGCATTTTCATGCATTTGGGAATGAGCAGTCAGGGAGTTACAGAAAGTTAAGAGATCTTTAAATTCATCTGAGGAGCACATAGAGTTCCTCTAACTTCACTGGCTCTGAGTAACAGTGGGATTTCAGTGGGGAGGTTGGATTTTGATGAAGCTCATCTTTTGGCTTGGACCAATATCAGCCATCTCTATCTAGCAGCTAACTCAGTGTCATCTTGGCTCTCTCTGTTATACAGTCTACCTCCTACCATCCATCTGTCCCTGTGCCTGCTGTTTTACTCAAGCCTCCAGGTGCCACTTGGCTCAACACTTTGCTTTATTGCATCTATTACCTAGAAAGTCCCTGGAACTCATGCTGGCTCTCAAATTTGCTGGCTTTTGAAATTCAATTTCATGGAGGCTTCCTCATTTAGTAGCTGTGGCAGAGGGCACTACTGTTTGCTCACTAAATATTCTCATTAATCCACTATAATTCCCAACTTTGCAAGTAGATTGGGCTCTGTGACTAGTTTTGTCCAATAAAATATAAGCAGAAAATATATGATTAACCTCTAAAATGAGGCAGTGAGAAGTCCATACAGAATTCTCTAGAATCTCTCTTTTCCTTCCAAGGTAATTCAAGTTGCTGTATGTTCCCAGTGGTGGAGTCTCCATCCGTCATTTCTGGGTGACCGCATGGCTTCAACACACTAATGCAGCAAATAAAACATCCATAAAAAAAAACCACTGAACCATGGCGAGTGCTTCTGAATGTAGCTTGCACTGTCCTGAGTTAGTGCATCATGCCACAAGGAAAGTGAGATTGGGCCGGGAGAACTAACTACCTCCTTTGCCAACCGTGCCAGTATGGCCATGCCTCGATTGGTTGATGAGAGGATTATTTTGGGAATAAGGCAGTTCACACTCCATCTCCTTCTGACTGGGAAATGGGGAAAGCGCCTGCCTTCAGTATATTTAAGACTCACATCTCTGAATCCTGGTTCTGTCCTAGAGAGTGAAAATCAGTGCCAAACAAGTTGGCACTGACAAAGTGCTTTGAATCAGGCCTCCTGGTGTTAACTCACAGTCTCTAGAATCTAACTCCATCAGAGGAGAGATTTGTGTCCATTTTATTTGATGCTTACACCTCAGCACCTGGGATCCTGCCTACAAGATAATATTTATTCAATCAATCTGTGTTAAATGAATGATGAATGAATAAATGTAAGTACTTGATTTCCTTCCTACCTCTCTGGGTCTCTATCTTTGCTTCTTCCAACATATACTTCTTCAGGCCCAGAATGAAGTAGGTACTCCCTCTGAATTTCTTCACTCATACATGCCTTCTTGCCAATGTTACATCGCTATGTATTATTGCCACTAATATCTTCTATACTTTATGGAAGAAATGTTCATTATCATCAACCCTGTTGTCCTCATTGAAGAATATTCCCTACCTCTGAGTTTCAACCCCACACAAAGATGGAAGGCAACAAGAATACAACGATGCAATGAGAAATCCAATATTAGTGAAGACAGTTTCCCCATTACACGCCCTTTAACTTTTATAGCACCAAGTTAGTCATATTTATCTCCTGCACAGTTCTTATAATGGAAATCTTGTAAATAATGTTTACATTATTAGGATTTTATTAAAACATTTACTATAGAACCAAGTGTCTATGTACTATGATTGCACATATTCACCTGTATGGCTCTGTTTTTCTTTCACTGTTAAATTTCCTTGCATTTTCTACCTGCAGCATTTTTAAGGACACTATCAAAACTGCAGATTCTCCTTTGTTTCCACATACTCTCCTAGAAAAATTCATGTCTCCTTGCTTTCGTCTTTAATCTACTAGTACACTGATCACTTCCTAGGTGAGATTGGCACCAGTTTCCAAGGACTTCCCAGCACTCATCTCCTGAGGGTGGTCCACGATTGTTTAGATCCCCTGTCTTTTTGTTTCATGACTTCATCCCTGCTTTTTCTGGAGCACACCCTCAAATAAGTTCCTAAGTAAGAATGTGAGAGTGAGAAATTGTCAGGGTAGTATCCTCGTGAGTTGGTTTGGAATTGTAAGTTAAAAACCCTGTTGTCTCACAACATGAAAGGTGTTGTCCCTTTACTTTTAGTTTGGTTTGAAATTTTTTTATTCCGGTCTGACTTTCTATTCCTTTGAGGTGAGTTTATGGTCTGTTTCCTGTTCACATGCTTTCTGGTAATTTATTTATGTGTGTTATAAAATTTCAAAATGCTATGCTTACATGTAGATAATTCTTTTGTTTTGCTTTGTTTTCTGAATACTAAATGGGTCTTCCTGCCTTAAGACAATGTTCTTCATTTTTGAGAACTTCTCTTTTGTTGTTTTTGTAATAACTTCCTTTAGTCTACCTTATCTGTTCTCCTTTTCTGTTCTTCCTACTAATGAAATGATGGATCTGTATTGATCTTCTTTTGTCTTTTAACTTTTCTTTTAGATGTTTTCTTATTTTTATGCTCTCATTTCTAGATTACCTGAATTTGTGCCATAATCATAATATAGCAAGTGCATTTTTTTCTACAGTTGGATTATTCTAATTTTTCATGCCATTCTCATTTTGTAGATGATTTTTATTATTGAATTTTTGAAGATGTTAATAGATTTTGGAATAAAAATGTTTTATCTTGATTCAATATAATTCCCTCTTTCACCTTGCTCCTGGGGTAAGTTCTTCTCTTTACTTTTTTTGGCCTATTTTTTTTCCCCCTCAGGTCCCATCCTTTGCTCCAATATCTGGAGAAACTTTGTAGATTAGTCATGATTACAAATAAAGCAAGAAGCAAGCTGAGCGGGAGGCTCTGTGTATATGGGGGACGCTGCTTGACTAGCAGGCCCATTTTGGGGGAGGTAGCTACAGCAGCACCATACCATTTTAATGCCCTTGACTCTTGGGTAGTTAATTTTTAATTACTTATAGCATATCGTATATACAAAATATTTCTCATAGTGTAGAAATATTTATTAGTTATAGTAAAAAAAAAGCATTGATGTCAACATCAATGGGATTTTTATCATTTGAAGCCCCCAGTGTGATGATTATAATATCACAACCGTGCTGCTCTCCAGAGGTTACGAAGGGTTTCACAATATGTATGCATATCCTTGAATAATGTTTTGTTTTTTGTTTTACGTATTTGTAAGCTTCTTGTACGTGGAGACATATTGTGTCTTCTGTGGCTTGCTTTTCATAGTACATACTTTTTTATTTGACATATATTTTATATGATATATGTAATTGTAGAGTGTATATGTTTATTGCTTCTGCCAGGCATCAGGGGATAGGAACTGTCAATCACTTTTAACAACATTCCTGCCCTAAGAGTTTCAGATTTCAGAAAAAAAAAAGGAAAAACTATGGGAGGACTGGCTTATTATTTTATATTTTCAAGGTATACTATTTTACCTCATCTGAGAAAGCTCCAGCAAGCACCATTCTGTCTTCTTCAGTGGGTAGATTTCCTTTTCTCAAAATCCAGTCATGGGCAGTACATTGTCTTTGGTTCTTGGCAGCAGGTAGAATCCCAAGTACTGCTCTCTACTGAGCTTGGGCCGTATGCTTGGTTTCTAGCACCTCACGCTTGGACCAGCAGATACTCTCAGGACAGAGCCCAGATTCAGAACCAGCTCATCACTTAGCATAATTACTCTCCTCCACCTGGTGCAGTGAATTATCCTTACTTTTATTGCCACCTCCGCTCTTCATGTAAAATGTTTTTGTAAACATGGTTTCTCTAACATTTTTAGGTGTGTAATTCTGAGACATTGTGTACTGTCAGACCAACATGTTGCCAGAAAAGGAATTCTTCGCTATTTTATCTATTATTATTTCTTTTTGATTTGGCAAAGGCTGGGCTGTTGTATATTGGAAAGTGGTATTATGGAAGGAATGGTGTTGAACCAAGTGTGTGGAGGTGTTAACATTGTGCGTGTGTATTTTCAGTGAACTCTCCCATTTTCAGTCCCATGCTTCTCTACTGTGCTCTCTTGTACTGAACGCCTTAGGCTCTGGGCCTTTCTGGGATGTATCTATGAACATCCAAGAACATAAATAGACCTTATTCTACCTTTATGATGTAACTACAATTTTTCTCTATCTGTTTCATCATTCTTCCACTCACTTCTTATTTCCAAAAGTTCGTTAAAATGTATTTTCTTTTAAAAACCCACCTCTTGTTCTTTTAATTGGAGTATATCTGTTGTTTTTACAGAGATCTCTTGTTTATCATTCAATGGTATCTCTGAAAGTTAGAGCATAAAATATAGTCGTCTGGATTCTTGTACTTAAATAATCCCCTAGTCCTTTATTCTTGTTAGACACTTTAATACCTCTAACTTAAATTATATTATGTAATTATCATAACCACCTTGGGCAGAACGTTATCAATGCTGTTATTTGTCAAAGAACTTTCAAATTGGAATTACATAATTAAATAGAAATTGATTTCCTAAAGTTGTTTGTTTCATATCTGTGTATAGGTGAGAGAAAAAAGAAAACTGGTTTACTTCTCAATTAGATGAAAAGAGTACTCGAGCCCAAACCTAACTGTCACATAGCGTGTAGTAACAGGAACACCCAAAGTCAAGGTCAGCAAAACTGGGCCCGAGGCACAGAGCTGTGTAGTTCAAAGAACACAGGCTTCAGTGTACATCCTGGAGCAATCACAAACAGTGAGTCAAAACTGAGGCATACTATTCAATTTACCAGATGATTAATATCAGTATCTTAAGTATATAATGAAACCCTATATGGGTGTTGATTATAAATTTAATTTCAGATACACTTCCGAATTTAATATTCTGAAGTAAAACAATTAATGCATTGCTTGGCACATAATAAATGTTGAAATGTTTGTCTTTCACATTTCCTGTCCTGCCTTCCTCCTCTTCCTTAGAACAATGTCTGCTACAAAACACAAGTGTTGGCTAATTGGACTCTTGGTAAAGTCCACTTCAAGAAACCAATTTTGTCCACCCTTCCAGCCCAGGCTCTTTTCCCTCTTATCAAGGCTTCCCCTCTTGTAATTAGCTCAGCAAGTGCTATTAACGGGGTGGAGATGAGAAGCGGAGTCTCTATGGTAGGGACTCTGTACATAATTTTATTTCTTCAAATGAGTCAGACTTTTGGTTGATGCATTGCTTAAACTGTCGAAAATCAATTCAGAAGTTAAATATCATTTATGGTCATTTCAGATGACCTTTAGGTTTTGGAAAGCATGTTTGATAATTACTCACCTACCAGCTTGCTAATGTCTACTGATTTTACCCTTTTGCATTATGCATTCATTTTGAAGGTTTTATATAAAAGCAATTTACCCCTTAGGCATCGGAAAGGTTTTTCAAACACAGCCGGAAGCTCTATTCAACCATCAGACTCCCTCCCTCACCACAATCTCTGAGATTCTTGCAGAAACCTGCCTTTGATAGTTCTCATATTTATACAACACTCTGGATGTGATTGATTTCTCATCCTTCCCAGGGACTTACAAATAGACAATCAAAACTTCATCATCAGTGGGGCTGATGCATTCACTGAGATAAGAATAGGAAAACAAGTGTACTCTAGGAAATTATCATCAAGGCCGCTATGAAGCTAATTTTGAGCTAGATTTTCCTATCAGGAGGTTTAAATTTGTAGAAAAAAGAGGTAAGTATATGGACTCTTATTTTTCAATTTGATTCAAAACTATCATTATTAGTGCCCCACTGCCATGTTTAAAACATGCTGTTAGGTAGAAGCATTAGTGTATACAATATACCTTTGACATCATCTCACGCTCAAATATATATAATGTAATAATGATGTGCTATAAAAATATTTAAATACCATTAGCATAGACATGATAGGTTAGGATGGGCTTTAAGCAAGTGATCGGTTTTCAATGATGGGTAGGATTTGGACAAGCAGAAATACTGAGAGGGACACATTCCCAGCACAGAAAACAGTAATGTAGGGTGTGTATGTGTGGGTGTCGATGGGTTTTCACTCTATAGTAGTCCTTACCCTTGGTTGCATAGGTATCAATACCTGTGCTTAAAGAACAAACATTGTATTCTGAAGATATAATTACAGCATGTAAAATGTCAGGGGGGAAACTGGAATCGGGTGCCTGAATACTATGAAGCTTCCTCGTCTGCCTCCTATTTCTGATTCTCTGGAGTTTGCTTCATTGCATGTTTTCCTGTCTATGTGGCTTCCCAGAGCTCTGGGATTTATTTAGGCTCCATTAAAAGAATAATCAAACTTGGACTGGAATCTCTTGGCCTCACCTCAAAATTCCCCGGGGAAAATAGTTATTGGTCCATTTTGTTTAAGTTTTCATCTAGGGTTCAAGCAATTTCCCTAAAGCATTAAGATCACACTGAGGAGAGATGGTCTCCTGAGTCCTGTTGGGGAAACCAGTTGAACAGGGTAGGATAAAAGGCTCAAGTTCCTATTAAAAAAAGAGAGAGATCTAGAATAACCACCCTGCAAGTACTCATTGGGGTGGTGAATATTTGAACATCTGACATTTCAATGTCATAAAGTATGAATATAAAATTATAAAAGGTAATAAAACTAGGAAAGTTAATTGGGCTGATGTTGTGAGAACTTTTAATGAAATTCCAAGGAATTAGAATGGAATGATTAACACAAGAAGGAGACACTAAAAATATTTAAATAGGGAGATTCATGTGGAAGCAAAATACAGACACAGGGACTACCTAGAAAGAGACTGCATTGTATTAGATGAGAAGTGATGGTTTAGAGCTGTGGGGTAAGACTGGAAAGGAGATTTCTGATGTGAAGTCGAGGCAACTGGTTTGATGTCTGATTTTATATAGGAGAAATAGAGAAATGGGATGAGAGATTGTGAACAAATATGTCTTCAATACCTTGCTCATGTTTATGCTGCATTAACACAGCTTAGAGTGATTTAAAAAGTGAAAATGTCTAGCATCGTCTTTCATTGGTATGTCCACATGCTCAGACTTGTGAGGGTGCACTGAGCAAAGGCCAAACGAATGGGTGTGTGACTTTCAATCTCATAGAACAAAACCTACGGCAGGAATTCTCCAGAGGGGAAAGCGATACTACACAATGGGTTATCCTCTGCAATCGATAGCTATTAAATGAAGAGGGGACTTTGTAGACAAATTAATTTGGAAAATGCTGAGTTAAACAATTTTATAGACGTTTCTTATTATCAAGGCAACTCTGGACCTTTAATATATTATGTTTTGTGTATCTTTAAAAGCAGCAGTACAGTATACAGACTCTCCCATATTACCACAAAACCACTTTTTTTACAGGGAAACCTCCATGGATTAATATTGCTTGAAATGCAGTGTGAAATTCTGTTAGCTGTAGAGCTTTCTTAGGATCAAAAATGCTCTATTTCCATGGTGAATATCATTAGGATATTTTATCTTAAAGTGATTCAACTTGAATCAGAAGATACACTTTGTACTGTGGTATAGTGGCTGGAAATGATTAAAACAATGGACATGGTTCTCATCTGCTTTCAAAGTTATGGTCATCCTTCTGAGTATATGCTGAGTGAGGACCAGGAGAATGGGTTTGTGACCTTTGCCTCCATAATAGAAATAAATATATGCCATGATTTCTCCAGAGGAGAAAATTATACTACTTAATGGATTTTAAAGACTTGGTAGGTCTGTGTCTAACAGAGAAAAGTGCCACCTACACTGACACTGAGGCCAGGGAAATATAATTCAGAGTAACATATGATGAGAGACCTAGAGGACAGTGAGCAAAAATAGTCCTGGGCTGTAATAGCCTAATGTGCTGCTATATTATATAGAAGACCAGTTTTAGGAAAATGACTTGAAAAGTGAAAGTGAATGTTCATCTGTGGACATTTAACTTTGGTCAACTCTTCCTTTTAGAAACAATTATCCTATATAATATCCTATGTAATATATAATGGTGAAAGTGTAATATGCAAATCAACTGAACAGCAGAATGACCGGTTGGTGGGAGGGGCCGGTGAGCAGGTGGCGCCAGGCCGGCCAAGGCAGGTGCCAGAGGGCAGAGGGAGGGGACAGCAGTGGGGTGGAGGGGAGCGGCAGCAACCAGTGGCAGGGCGATGGGGGCAGGTGCCGTCCCCTGATGGCCCGCCCAGTTGCCTCCTGCAGAGGGAGGCCATGGGTGGCTGCAGTGGCAGGGCGATTCGGGGTGGGGCTAGCTTCTTGCCATCCCCAGATAGGCCTGCCAGGGTCGCCTTCTGCAGAGGGAGGCCACCGGCAATGGAGGCAGGGTGATACAGGGCAGGGCGATTCAGCGCAGGGCGGGCCGCTCACCACCCACACTGTCCCCTGATCAGCCTGCTGGTCACTTCCCACAGAGGGAGGCGTAACTGTGGGAAGCCGTCAGTTAGACATCCCCTGAGGGCTCCAGGACTGTGAGAGGGTGCAGGCTGGCCTGAAGGACCGCCCGAGTGCATGGATTTTTGTGCACCAGGCCTCTAGTAATAATAATAAAAACTTTCAAAGGAGAGGGTATTTATTTTAAAAATATGCATTCTTTTATTCTTATATAACAATAAATCTGAACATTCTGAAGCACTCTTTGTCCAAGTGTGTTCCTTAATTGACCTATATCATTATTATTTAGGAGGGCTACACTGGAGACCTGCTGAATCAGAATATCTAAAGATATAGCCTGAAAATCTGCAATTAAATAAATACCCAGTTGAGCTAATGAACATGGCATTTGGAGAAACACTGCAGTAGGTTTTCTTGGTCCAAAGAATGGATAATTGGCACTATCATTTTTAAAAATGTCCAAAAGTATAGGCCAACCAAAGACACAATTATACATCATTCAATTGATGACAGAGCTTTTAGTGTGATGACTTCAAAGATGTATAAGGTATTGTTCCTGCTCTGAAAAGAATCTACATGACTCTGATATTAAGCCAATAAATAAAAAGAAAATCCTTGGTATACTGTGAAAGTCACAGAAATATAATTTGGCATTTCTAGAGTTCCATTCCTACAGGTAAAAGTTTTTTTTATAACTATAGCTCTCAAAAGTGGTTTAGAATTAGTTTATCTACTGAGGAGGTGGGTATAAATGATAAGACTTTCATATACAACGTATTTTTAATATGTAATTCCTCCCAAGCCTTCTGAAGAAATGTCTGTCAAATTGAATGGTTGATGCACGTTGAACACTTAGCTCCAAAAAAAAAAGATGACAATTTTTCATTAGTTTAAGATTTCTATGCCAAAGTATCTGTCACAATAATAATAAAATCTGACAGTATGGATCATGCAGCAGCGGTAATGTGTTCTTTGGAAGATATAAATGACAATTTGTTCAAATCAGAAATTTAAAAAAAATCAAAAAGCACAGGAGCACCAAAACTTTATATTTTACCATTTTGGAATCATTCATTTAACAATATTTATATCATGTCAGCCATATTCTTGACTACTTTGTATTTAAGAATGAGTTATGAATTGCTATTATATATGTAGTCATTAACATTTTCAAAAAATGGTCATGTGCCAATCAGTTCATATGTATCTAAAAAGAGAGATGTTTTTAGGTATAAATTCTAAAATAATTACTCTGTGCTATAGCTGAATTCTCTGTGCTTTTTCCCCCCTCTTTGGTAGCTGTAGCACTTGAAATTTCAATCTATTCTATGCAAGGGGACTAAAAAATATTCACGTACCTTAACCTCAAACAAAGAAGAAGGAAAACCTTCTCAGAAAAATATATGGAGAATTAAAGTGGTATAGCTACTAACTTTCCACAGTGCACCAAAAGCCTTGTTTTTGTAATTGTGCCCCAACCTGACTGCATCTCTCAAGCAAAGGGACACGTTTTATTCATCATTGTCATTCCCATGTTGTGTACTGCATTATAGCAGGTGCTTAATAAATGTGAGCTGAACACAACTGAAAAGTCCATACAATAAGTTTGCTACAGATTATTAAACTGAATAAGTGCTATAAGTGAATCATACAGATATATAGATAAATTATAATCCCAAATACCTCAGTGCCTACATTCAGGGGGAAAAAAAAGTCTATTTATTTTCTAAATATTCTATATACTAGAGGCCCGGTGCACAAAAATTTGTGCACTTGGGGGGGTCCCTCAGCCCGGCCTGTGCCCTCTCGCAGTCTGGGACCCCTCGGGGGATGTCCACCTGCTGGCTTAGGCCCGCTCCCTGGGGGATTGGGCCTAAGCTGGCAGTCAGATATCCCTCTGGCAGCCCGGGAGCCCTTGGGGGATGTCCACTTGCCAGCAGGGGGCAGGCCTAAGCTGCAGTTGGACATCCTTAGCACCGCTGAGTAGGCGGGAGAGGTTCCCGCCACCACCACTGTGCTGGCAGCTGGCAGCCTGGCTTGTGGCTGAGCAGAGCTCCCCCTGTGGGAGTGCACTGACCAACAGGGGGCATCTCTTGCATTGAGTGTCTGCTCCTTGGTGGTCAGTATGTGCCATAGTGACCAGTCATTCTCAGTCATTCTGCAGTTAGGGTCAATTGGCATATTACCCTTTTATTATATAGAATTCTTTAGATCGATGCTCCTGAATATTCCAACTAACTCTATATTTCGTTGGAAATAACTAGGGTAAAATTTGGCCATTTCTGGCACTACTTAATACTAAGAGATAATAATTTATCTTGAAAGAATTAACACAGCTTCTAAAGTGCCTTCTATATTCTCAAAAAGTAGCTTATGTTGTGGGAGTTTAGCTTCTTAAGACTTAATTTTTCCACACATGGAATGCTTATTTTAGTTTCTTTACCTAAAAAGACCTTTAGGAGAGTCATCATTTTTGTTCTCTAAGCCAC
The DNA here is from genome assembly GCF_000147115.1 of Myotis lucifugus. Classification (NCBI taxonomy): domain Eukaryota; kingdom Metazoa; phylum Chordata; class Mammalia; order Chiroptera; family Vespertilionidae; genus Myotis; species Myotis lucifugus. The sequence continues at coordinate 231,587 of NW_005871440.1, read as the reverse complement.
ATTTCGTTGTCAAATCATATTTTACATGAATACTGCTGACACTTCAAGTTGCACCCTCAGGGAAAGAATCTCATCCCATCTCCAGTCCAAGGAGGATTAATCACAGATAAGTATAATGTGAAGCTATAGCATTCTATAACATCACTAACACATCATTACGTAAATAGAATGCCAAGAACTTTCAGAAATAGAGAAGCTCTCATATTAAAGCTTACTTTAGAAAGAAAAACTTCCTCTAGAGAAAAAGTCTCTAGGAAAACTTTTTGGGGTGTACATAGTCAAACACCTTCCACAAAACACTGCATCATGTCTGAGAGGAAGCTAACATACCCATCCTCATTTTTTTTCTTTTTATCAATGTGTCTCCTAGGCTTCAGTTCTCATGTTCTTTCATTTTCTAAGATCTGTAAGTATTTACTTCTGTTAATATATAGGCCTTAAGGGAGGTAAAATAAATTTTCCAAAGCTCTAAAATAAACCTTGTTTAATGTCTATTTTCAAAACATTCATGACACAAAGTGGCATCCCACCAACAAACAGCTCATAAATACCTTCAGAGTCCATTATGTGGACAATTATAATATATATAAACATATAGATACTAGAGGCCCGGTACATGAAATTTGTGCATTGGGGGGGTCCCCTCAGCCCAGCCTGCACCCTCTCCAATCTGAGACCCCTTGGGGGATGTCCAACTGACGGTTTAGGCCCGACCCCAGGGATCGGGCCTAAACTGGCAGTTGTACATCCCTCTCACAATCCAGGACTGCTGGCTCCTAACTCTCACCTGACTGCCTTCCTGATAGCCCCTAACTGCCCCCCCCCACCAGCCTGATCACCCCTAACCACCTCGGCCTGCTAGCCTAATCACCCCTAATTGCCCTCCCCTGCTGGCCTGGTTGCCCCCAACTGCCCCTCTGCTGGCCTGGTCACCCCACGCATCCTGCTGTTCAGTCATTTGGTCGACCCTCACTAACCCCCCTGCTGGCCTGGTCGCCCCGCGATGCAGCCTACTGTTCAGTCGTCCATCCGGTTGGTTTGGTCGTGACGACCCCTGGCTTTTTATATATTAGGAGATATATATATATATATATATATATATATATATTTCTCACCCAAGGATATTTTTCCATTGATTTTTAGAGAGAGTGGAAGAGAGAGGGACAGAGAGAAACACCAATGTGAGAGAAACACATCGATTGGTTGCCTCCTGCATGTGCCCTGACTAGGGCCTGGCATGGGAGGAGACTGCAAACAAGGTACAAGCCCTTGACTGGAATCAAACCTGGGACCCTTCAGTTCACAGGCCCAACTGAACCAAACCAGCTAGGGCGACAGTTACATATTAAATAACAAGAAAAAAGCAGACTTACTCTCTGTAGGTGTGCATGTATGCATATCTGTCTGTGTGCAAACCATGTATGTATGCATGTATGTGCAATCTGCAGCTTTCAAGGCCTGTTTAGAAGGATTCACAGTGCAGAAATTGGTATTTAGGTTTAGTCTGAAAAAAATAGGGATAAATATTAGGAGTGAGCACTCTATCACTTCTCCTTTTCTTTCACTTGGCTAGTCTTTTATAATAAACAATTACAAAAACAGGCAAAAACATTTTTTTCAGTAAGGATGCATTTGCTAATGTTCTAGTAATAAACAACACCAAAATCACAGTGACTTACATCAAGAAAAGTAGCTACCTTGCTTGTCCTGCATGTCCATTGCACATCAGCAGGGGGAGAATTGCTCAGCTTGCTACTTCTAATCATAGCAGCTGCCATTTTGAATATCGCTGCACAAAGTACCAGAGAGAATGAAGATAGCTCCACCTAGACTTTCTCTATAAGTTAAAATCTCCACACGAGAGTGGCATATTTCCATTCTTAATTTATGGCCTAGAAATAGTCTCTTTGTCTCACCCACCCTAAAGAGGGTCAGCAAATACAGTCTGACAAGATGAGTAGAAGGAGAGAAGATCCAGATGTGGGTATTTAGCACAGGCGGTTCCCTCTCTTATGGACTCCAATCCTATGAACAGGTCCTTGCACCAGTGCAGACATACAGACAGGATGAATGAGGTGTCCCACCAACTAAGGTGGCAAGTCTGGGCAACATGGCTGGCATTTCCTTTGGAGGAGAACACCCAATTACCTCAGTCTCTTTCTTTGTCCAGGACTGTGGACCACTTATTATCCTGAGTCATCTTATTGTACAGCCTGAAAAATTGCCTGGCTCATCCCTGAGATTAGGAGCTCCCTGAGATTAGGAGCTACCATTTCTCATTACTTTCAGCACAGATCCTGGCATATTAGAGGTACTCAATAAATTTAATAAGTAAATGCAAAGCTCTCAGAATGCCTGAAATCTTTTAATCAGAGGGCTGAACGAGATTCATACTCTATTTTGATTATTTCTTATGAATAAAGCTAAATTTTGGGTCTTTATAACATGGCTTTATTCAGTTTAGGAATGGAATCAACCGTTTCTATAGATAGTCGGTATTTGTAATACTCAGGTTGTATTATCCTCATATATGATGTCACAGAGAGATATTTTTTGCAACTGCTGTATTTTAGAAGCCGATGTCTAGAAACAAGCACTGGTTGAAAGCCAGAATTCAGTGTCAAAGACAATCTAAATAATGAAGCCTAAAGGCTTAGAGATTTCCAAAGATCATTTAAATTATATCTCAGAAACATATACATTTACAATTGAATATGATTGGGTTTTTTTAGGTGAATGTTTTCCTTTCTGCCCCCTTTACTTGATATTTGTACTAAATGACAGACCTGCCCCCCCCCCCATATGGGTGAAGTACTGATCTGTAAATTCAGATTGAGAGCTATGTCCTACCTTATCCACAGAGAAAGGTCTAGAAGTAATCGCCTATTTAAAAATTCCAGCTTCTGAACCAGGAAATCTTACTTAACATATTATTTTTAAAAACAACTTTGGGCTTCTGCTACAGGGTCACTTTTAAGTAGGTTAAGCCAGTTAAGAGTTTACCCATTTCAGAAATGATGTTACTAAAGCTACTGGAGCTTGATCCTACTCAAACTTTGAATAATCTTGACTTTTGAATTTTATTTCTCATAATGATCTTTATATTAATCCTTTAGATGGCAAATAGGCCCAGAGATAATAAAAAATCTAAATATTTGTAAGAATTAACCCACAACAAAGTGTGGTGACTAGGGTAATTTATGACTGTGTATCACAGCTTAATTAAATCTACTTGGCTTAAGCTATCCCCCATCCCACACCCTGCAAAAAATAATGGTAGGGAGGAGACTCAGGGGGAGGGGAAGGCTCTCATAAATGCTGAGTCTGGATATGGGGCAGACTTCATGCAAGGCTTGATTTAACATCTAATATGGTAACACCAAAAAACTATACTTTTTCCTTGTAATCACTCCCCTGGCCCATCCAATTCCCTACCCATGTAACTGTATCATTTAATTATTATTTAATAAACCACCCCAAAACTAAGTGGCTTAAAAAACAAGGATTTGTTATTTCTCACAGTAATGTTGGATGGCTGTGGTTCCTCCATGGCACTCACTCATGTAGCTTCATTAAGTGAGGATCAGCTGAGTTGGAAAGGCATGACTCAGATCTGACAGTTGAAGTTGGCTGTGGCATTGGACACCATGGATCTCTTCCTTGTGGAATAGCACCATCCAGTGGACTAAACTGGTTTCCTCACATGGTAGTCTCAGGGCAGGGTTCCAAAAAACAAAAATGAAAGCTGCAAATGCTCAGTCTTGGAGTTGCTCCATGTCATTTCTTTCATCTTCTATCATCCAAAACCAAGTTAGAAAACCAGCCTAGATTCAAGAATGGGGAAGATCATTCATCTCTTGAGGAAAGGTGTGGAAAGAATCACAAGGTAACAGGGCATGGCCACAGGGAGTTTTGCCTCATTCTCCCATAAGGTCCAAAGAGTTGCTTAATTTCCAAACTTCATATTTTCACAGAACACTACACCAGCCAGTGAACAGCCATGTATGTTTTCGTAGAGAAGAAGGAAAGAAAGAGATTGATATCTTTTCTTAAAGCTCTGGAAGGTATCTGACCCATACTTGGAGCCAGGAAAATGGTATTTAAGTCAACTGCAATGAGGAGTTGAGTTAAACAGCACTCAATTTGCATAGTTTAAGATTATAAGTAGTGTTTTGCCAAAATGTGATTAGGGAATTCCTTCCAGAATAAAGAAGTATATGCTGGATCTTAAAAAAAATAAAAAGAAAAAAGAAAGAAAGAGAGAAAGAGAAAATGGTTTCAATACACTGCTAGGAACGGAGAGTGCAAACTTTACCCTAAATCACTCAACCAATACAGTTATGCCTTTTTTGTCATATTATTTGTTCTTTGTTGGCAATTTGCACTTAGAATTCGGATAATATAAATTAAAAGCCATCACTCCCTATATACTTTTTGTCTGACCTTAATTATCCTCTCTGAGACTCAGTATTTTCAAAGAATATGAGTTAATGATAAACATGTTGAGGAAATTAAATGATATAATCTATGATAAATAACTAGTAAAGTATCTTGCACCTGGTAAATAACTCCCAAGGGACATATACAGACCACCAAGAGCATCAACATTGTTATCAGGCCAAAAATAGCTTAATAAAAATTACCTATAAATGCATTTATTTTCTTTGACTGAATATTTTTACTTTCAAATTTGGGTTTTTATATTCCTATATATGAATTGTTTAAATAAGTAAACAAAATTAAGTTTAAAACAACACAACAACAACAAATCATGGGAAGAGCTGTCTGTGTTATGCTGAAACAATTCTTATAGATGTGTTCTAGAAACACACATGATACTCCAGGGCTTCTGAGGAAATTTTATAACCAAGATATGAACATAATCTAAGTACATCAAAAGTCACTTACTCTAAGTCTGTACATTTGACATGTGCTCGCAAAATGATTTGGAAAGAAGCAGGGAATACTGTAGCTGAGGAAGTTTAAAGATGACCTAGATTGTTGTACCAGAATTATTTCAAAACTGGCCCAAATGGCCTTAAATAGAACTAAACTAGAACTTTTTCTGAATTTAAAGTTGAAATAATATGCATGCATTTTTATGATACAGTTCTGTGACCTGACTCATAATGCCTTACACAGAATGTTAAAGAAAAAAATAAAGAATAAACGAATGGTACCAAGACAAGGTTAACTTCAGCTGGAGTCCTGTTTATTCTCTCCCTGTTTCCAAATTGCACTTGATCTTAGTTTCTGGCTTTGGACCCCTTTTGTTTTCATTATTGAGTCTTGAGGATCTGTTTTTAAAGTCACAGAGGAGCTGGAAGCCTTTCACTTCCATCCACACTTACTGGGGGCACACAGGCATGTCTTGGTAGCTCTATCCTCAGGCCCTTATTTCTTCCCAATAGCAAGCACCACTCAAAAGTATGAGAGCAGCTTGCATTAGCCCTAACATGCAAGCCCTCTCATTGCCTCGGAGACACTCAGGCAATTTATGATCATTTGTTGCAAAGAGGCTCTGCCATTTCTCTCAGCCAGGAGGAAAATAGCATTGCCTCCTCAATTCCAGCTCAAGGACTCGGCTAATGCAGCCCCGGTGCTCTTCTCTGGATAGAAAAATCTACAAAGGCTTTGAGAGCTCGGATCAAATATTTTCGCTGTCAGCCACCAGAGGCATTCTGCCCCCTGCCTGCCACAATTACAGAACTTTCTAGCCCGCAGAAATAGGCAATCTGAAATGTCTTCTAATGCTCCTGTCAATATTGAACTATGGATTCTGAAAAAGAGTCATTCTTTTCACTTAGTAGCTCAAGTGCACTGTGAAGGGTCTTCAACAGTCCGTGGCAGTCTGGGACATGAGGCTTAGAGGCTCAGCTATCCCCAATCATGAATGTCCCCCACCATTTGCTCTACAGAATTACTGACTCACTGCTGGGTAGATAGTGGGAGCACTTGTTCCAACATGGGGCCTCATCCACAGGATGAGAAAACACCAACAAAAGGAGCTAGGAGGAAAGAATGTGACCAAGGAGAATTTAGAGCATGAGTGGTTGTTTCAGCAATGAAGCTGAGAGAGAAAAAGAGATTCTACATTCAAGTCTGTTAGTGAGGAGGGAATGAAAGGAATCGGTAAGCCTGGGTAAGTTTGATTGCTTCTTTTGTTCTTTTATTTTTTTAAATATATTTTTATTGATTTCAGAAAGGAAGGGAGAAGGAGAGAGAAACATCAATGATGAAAAAGAATCATTGATTGGCTGCCTCCTGCATGCACCCCACTGGGGATCGAGCCCACAACCCAGGCATATGCCCTGACCAGGAATCAAACCCATGACCTCCTGGTTCACAGGTCAAAGCTCAACCACTGAGCCAATGCCAGTAGGGTTCTTTTGATCTTTAATAGGAAGCTATCCAAGGCCAAGTTAAAGTTCCCCAGACCTGTGAGCTCAAAAAGCGGTAGAGAAATACATTGTGTACACAGTGACTTTCCCTTAAATTAGTACAACAATGTCAAAGCATTTCTTATTGCAAGGAACCCAGTATGTCTAGAACCACAATGCAACCAGATATGAGATTCAAGAGCCAGCGTTGTTATAGTTACTGTTACTACTCCTTCTGGGGACAGACGACTTAGGATAACTAAGAGAATGTAGAACAATATGAGAAAAAGGCTGTGTCTCAGCTGTGCTTCATTAGCTATATAGGATTTCCAATTTAGGTAACAATGAGATCAGTTAAGTGGTGGTGTTCACCTTAAATACCTGAAGTTTGAAGGGCTTGCCTGTTCTATAACTGCCACCTACTCTGTCATCATTAGCTAATACATTCTTTATGGATTCTCAAAAACACAAAAGTGAAAATAACATTGTCTCCATATTTTTTTCAAATTGAAAATACAAACTCAACCCTAAGCCCTTGATGTGCCATGAGTGAAAATAAGTATAAAATTCTAGGGGCTAGAGAAAGAAAAAAAAAGTAGAAAATGATACAAATTTCCACATAAGTTGAAATGCAAGACCTTTCAAAAACCATTTTCAACTAGAGGAAACACCATTTAATTATTGTTGAGTTTTATCTGTATATTGAAATGCAAGGAGAAGCCAGAACCAGTCTCAAAAGTTATTTAGTGAGGCCCTCCTATTTCAGATCAAACATCCATTGAATGACAAAGCACAGAGAAAAAAGTCAGACATCCACATTCTCAGGGTTTATAGTCTGATGGAGGATACCAAATGTCAAAAAATAAAAGCACTGAAAATCAAGGGAAAAGGAAGTGTGGCACAGGGTACAAACGAAGGAGTAATTGAACAATTTTAACTGGGATACATGAAAATGCTTTTCTGAGGACACGGGATCTTAAAGGTAAACTAAGGTTTCAGCATGAGGAAAGAGATCACAAATACAGTGGAATGAGAAAATAACTTGAGAGAATGTATATGGCTACGAACATACAAGGCCCATTCATAGGAATGGGGTATAGAGCAGAATAATGGAAACCTAGGGTGTGCATAGAGTGGCTAAGTTCTGAGGATCTTGATTCATAGGGATTTATACATACATTACATATAGCTTATATTTTATTGTGGTAAGAAATAACAAAAAAAATACCAATTTAACCACATTTAAGTGTGCAGGTCAGTGGTATTAAGTATATTCACATTGTTGTACAATCATCACCACCATCCCTGCAGAACTGTTCTCATCTCCACAAACTGAAACTCTATACCCATTAAACAAAAACTTCCCGATCCCCTATTTCCACAGCCCTTGAAACTATCATTTTACTTTCTGTCTCTATAGATTTGACTATTCCAGGTACCTCACATAAATGGAATCACACAGTACTTCGCCTTTTGTGGCTGGCTTATTTCACTTAGCATAATGTTTTGGAGGCTCATCCATATTTTAGTATGTGTGAGAATCCCACTCCTTTTTTAAGGCTGAAAAATATTCCATTATGTGTAAATAACATATTTTGTTTATTCATTCATCCAATGGACACATGTTGTTTCCACCTTTTGCCTGTTGTGAATAATGCTGCTATAAACATTAGTTCACAAGTACATATCTGTTAAACTCCCTGCTTCACTTCATTTGGGTATATAATGAAGTGCTAGAAATGCTAGATCATATGCTAATTCTGTTTTTTTTAATTTTTCAAGGAAACCCCATACTATTTTCCATGATGTGGAAGCATCATTTTGCATGCTCACCAGCAGGCACAAGTTCTACACATCCTCACCAACCTGGGCTATTTTCTGTTTGTTGTGTAATAGACATCCTAAATGGGTTTAAAGTGATATTCAGGCTATTTTACTGATTTATTTATTTATTATTTATTTTTTAGAGAGAGAAAGAGGAAGTGAAAGGGAGAAACATCAATGCAAAGCAAAGCTAAAGGATCTGCCTGAAGCTGGTGAGTTGGAATACAAAGACTTGCGTACGTAATTCAAATAATGATAGCAGCTCCCATAGTTAGCATTTTTTGAAGAAAAACACAGCAGAATATAGTAATTATATAGTAGAGGATAGAGTGTGTACGGTGATTCACTGCAGATCAATAACCAATAAATCAATAAATACTTATTGTATATCTGTTAATTACACAGAGGGGTGAGAAAGCTGAGTGGCATATGGAAAATAATTGAAGAATACATATTAAATTAATAAAATGTTTTCCACTTTTCATTAGGCATAAAGTAAATATATTCATCCTTTCCCACTTTTCATAACCACTCTTTCCCACATTATATGTATCTTTAACCACTTTCCTTCATGGTTTTTCTCATATACACAAACGACTTTCTTATGACATAACGTATTCTGTCAAGTATCACAGTTATTTAGGCTTATTGTTAATATGTTTGAAAGGAATTGTAAATATTTGAGGGTGCTCAGCAAGTGCATATATGAAGGTTACAGTGAATGTCAATTCAATAAAAAGAATGAATCAATGACTTAAATTGTACACATTATTTCTGCATCAAGGAAAAACCAGGTATGTGCGAATCTAACTATGAGATCATTACAAATTAAATAAATAAGAAAAAATAAATAAAAATTTCATTAGCAATAAAATTCCAATCAAAGAAAGAAAGGGAATATTAGAAAGGAATTTAAGGAGAAATATGAACAAAGTGAACAGTCCTTTAAGAAAGGTAAGTTGACATTTGACAAAAATATCAGTGTTGCTGGGTTAGCAATATAACAGCGGAAAAATCAACCTGTTGCTTGAAACACTGAAGGGCAAAGGAAAAAAGACACCAACAAAGAATAATTAGACATTAACTGCATGTGAGCAAAGTAGGTTCTGGTATTTTCCTAAATTTCAACTTAAACAGCAGCCCTTGCCACGCTCCAGAATAAAAGCAATTTATCATCCATGAGCAACTGCCAAGAAGAGCATCACCAGGGACATGCTGAGGTGGTGTTTTCATATAAAAGTATTGAATTGGTCTGGACTATGGAGAGTTGCTAAGCTCATTGTCAAGGGGGAAATCCCATGTTATTGGTAGCGATGCTATCTTAGTTACTGTAGCCTGTCATAGGCTGGAGGAGTGGGAAGGAGAGATGCACACAGGCACAGATGCAGGCAAATGAGAATTTGGTTTTTAAGGAGCTCCCTGTGATTCCACATAGAGGGCCTAATTTAGGCCAAAGAACTTTGAGGGCCCTAGGATCAAATCTTAAATCCCCCCAAGCTAAAGCAAATGTGTTTTAAAATAAAAAATATATATATTAACAGTACAACCACGTTCTTTTATTTGTAAAATCAGATTAGATTGTAGTTCCACTGACAACATCTATAGAAAAACACCCACAACATATAACAAGAAGCTGTGTGTGGGTATAGAAGAGCCTGTATCCACCCACTAGAGAAGGAGAAATGTTCAGAGTTTGGCGAAGTGACTTGAGATGCTCTGAAGCTGAGGGTGCATTTCAGAACTTTTCGAAGGGCATATCCAGAGTGCACTGCTGGCTGCGAGAGCGTAAACGATCGGCATCCTTCACGGAGTGTCATGGGCTGGTCACATGCTCCACTAAAGCCTCATGTGACCAATGGATGGGCTTGCACGCAGGCCTCAGAGAGGCCTGATGGGATCAAGTGACATGGGTTTCGGTCACTGTTTAGACAATGGGTCTCTGTTTTCCCCTCTTGGACAGTCTCCGTTGGAGGGTAACAGCTATCATCTTCCTTTCGTCAGAACGCAGCTGCAGCATCTGTGTTGAGATTCTGCTATGGCACAGATGTGTGCGGATTTTCTACAGGAAATTCCTGACTGGTGATAGGCATCAAACACCCACCCCTAGAATGCCACCAGCCATCCCCACCACCCTGATGGGCACAGGCCATCTTGCCAGGGATGCGGGGTCTAAAAGACTAGTTTTGCCTTTTTTAGCTTGTACGGGGTAGGGACATACATGAAATTAACTATTTTTTCAAAGTCTTTCAATAGCTATGTTTGGAAATCAGCAAGAGAGCTGCAGGGTCAAAGAGCTTTTAACCTCGGTAAGGATGAGTCCATCCCCTAATCTGAGTGTTGTAATGAGGTCCAATCTCACTGTCCAGAAGGATAGTAGAGACAGAAGCAAGAATGTGATACAGAATGATCACCCAGCATCACTGCCCCAATCCTTTGCATATTTCTACCTACATTTCATTAACATCATTTTAAACACATAGAAAATTGAAACAATTTTCCAGACCTAAAACTAACCTATCATCACCTAAAACTAACATTTTACTATACTCATTTAACATATATGTATCTATCCATTCCCTTCTTGCCCTTAATTCATTTGTAAATATATTTCTCCACGTTGCAGACATCAGTGCACTTTCCTGTAAATATTTAGGCATGGATAGCATTAGGAGAGTTTTCTTGCAGTAGACAGAATAATGACACCCCACCTACACCAACTGTCCACATTATAATTCCCAGAACCTGTGCACATGCTACTAGTAAGTTACATGGCAAGATGGCAAACAGTAATTAAAGCGGCAAATGAAAAGATGGTTGTGAATCGGGTTTACTTAAAAGAGAAAAATCACCCTGGGTTATCTGGGTGGGGACAATATAATCATAAGGGTCCTTAAATGTGGAAGAAGGAGGCAGAAAAGGTAAAAACAAAGAAATGGCATCATGATAAATTGCTGAGTGAACATTGATAGCTTTGAATATTGAAGGGGCCACAAGCCAAGGTACCTGGGATGCATTAGGAGCTAGAACACACACACACACACACACACACACACATACACACACACACACACACACGAAGTCTTCCCTAAGCATCTACAATGGAATACAGCTGCCAACAGCATTGAGGAGACCCACAGTGAGCCTTTACCACCAGAAATGTTATGTAACACATTTGCCTTGTTTTATGCCACTGAGGTTGTTACAGAGGCAATAGTAAACTTATATACTTCTTTTGCTCAATATAATGTTTTTAAGGTTCACCCATGTAATAGTACGTATTAGCTATTTACCCTCTTTTATTGCTGAATAGTATTCTCTTATGCCCATTCTCCTGTTGAGAGACACCTGAAAAGTTTGGCAGGATGTGTTTGAGGATTCAATGTGATCTGCCCTCACAGTGACTAATTCCATCTGCAACCATCTGCTTCCAGTCCCTCTTGCCATGTAACATATTTCTAGATTCTAGGTATTAGGATGTGGACATCTTTGCGTGACCATTTTCCTGCCTATCATGCTGTGAAATGAGTATTTAGCATGAGTTTTAAAAAAATTACATCATATCCATGACAGTATTTTGAAATTCAAGCCCTTTTGCTGTGGGTTTTTGTATGTAATTTATAAGAAATGTTTTTCTAGAAATACTTATAATTAAACCCAGATTTCTCTCCGCACCTGCAATACTCCACAACTCCCAGCAACTTCCAGTGTCTACAGTATGTATGAAATATGACGGATCCTAAAGCTAAACTCCTTTAGCCTCATAGTTAATCTGTTCTGAGAACTGAAAAATAACACTGCAGAGATGATGCTCAGTCTAAAAATGTATCCCCTTTTGTGTTACTCTGGTATATTAACGACATTGACAAATAAAATTCTTCTGTTTCTTTTACAACATCAACATTATTAAATGAATATTGGCTTCCAGTATTAATAAAGAATTGCAATGTTAAAATAACTCAATCTAAGGATAATTTTCCTCTAGTAAATCTGTTCCTTATTAATATTTTATTAGTTGATCACTTTTCACGTACCCAATTTAGGTTATAGGATCTTTTTTCAAGACACATCTCTTTAATCACATAAAGTACATATTAGAATATATAGCAAAAAGTCTTGAACTTCAAAATAGTCAAATATGAAGTTATATTCATATTTTAGAATATAAACCCATCTTTTATGCTTGACATTAGAGAGAATACCTCACTTCTAATGCAAAAGTACAATAAGAAAGACTTCTCTTTGTCCAACATTTATTTGTATTTTTAAACATATTTTTATTGATTTCAGAGAAGAAGGGAGAGGGAGAGCGAGATAGAAACATTAATGATGAGAGAGAATCATTGATTGGCTGCCTCCTGCATGCTCCCCACTGGGGACCCAGTCTGCAACGCAGGCATGTGCCCTTGACTGGAATCAAACCAGGGGCCCTGCACTTCACAGGCTGATGCTCTATCCACTGAGCCAAATGGGCTAGGGCATCTTTGTCCTATCTTTAAAAGAAAACCCTTCCATTTAGCAAGGTTACTCATAATTATTTTTCTGGCATTCTGAGTTTTGTCTCATTACTAACTGCTTTCTGTAGGCTTACAGTATGGTGACATCTTATGTCATTGCTCTCTGCCTGGGAGACACTCCTTCAGCTCTGGTTCCTTCTGCTGTTCTCTTTCAGGCTAGGGGTGGTAGCTTAAAAAATAGAACTCAAAAGTTATGCAGGATCCTTGCTTGGGAGCAACCAAATATTATTTTATTTTATTTTGCAAGAGAATCATGTGCGTGCTTGCAAATGCCAGGCTCAGCACATATACTCCTCATCCGTTTGGTCCACATAACAATACTGGGAGAAAGGTATTATTGTCCCTATTTTTCTTATGAAGACCTGTAAGTGGAAATAATCATTCATGCTCCTCACATTGGAAATGTAACTTATGTTGGGGTAGGGAGAGAATGGCCTCTGTTTTCCAAGAAGCATCTCCAAGCATCTCCATCTTCTCTGCCCTCAACTGCGAACTGTCAATAGTGCTGGGCTGGGTCTGATGGAGCGCTTACCATTACTAGACAGTAGTATTCAGATTAAGCATGAAGAGTTGGAAGGGGATTTGAAAATGTACCAACATGAAAAATGATTATTGCCATTATTACTATATTTGTTCCCTCTCACCTGGTTACAGCACAGAGCGACACTGATTAGTGTCTTTCACATTAAAGGTCGCATTCATAACTACATGGAATCTACAATCATTTTTTTCCCTTTGCTCCTCAAGTCAATATAAATCAGTCTTTTTCTGACCCTCTATTTTCAACCAGTTCTAAACCCACCTGCAGATTGCCGCTGCCCCCCCCCCCGGCCCCGCCCCGCGCCATGGCACCCACCACTGTCTCTGGCCTACCAAGGAAGAATGCTCTGTAATTAGGATATAAGATTTCGGACCCATTTGGAAAAAAGACTGCCTCCTCCATGCAGATATCACAGTGCTAGAGACTTGGGGATAGCAAGTTTTGCTGTCAGGTCAACTCTCACCTATTAAACGTAACTTCTGAAAATAAAAAATAAAACCATTGTTTAAAAAAAAGACTTTGTGAAAACACTGAAGAAGGGTTCTAAAAACTCAAAGCTCTGACATGAAACCAAGATATGGGCATTTAGGATGTGCAAATCCCCTTGGGAATTCCCCAAAGCCATTCTGCCACCTGGTGGCCTGACACTTGCTATCCAACAAGGCAAAGAGAAAAGAAGAGCCCTAACCAGTTTGGCTCAGTGGATAGAGCGTCAGCCTGCGGACTGAAGGGTCCCAGGTTCGATTCCGGTCAAGGGCATGTACCTTGGCTGCGGGCACATCCCCAGTAGGGACTGTGCAGGAGGCAGCTGATCGATGTTTCTCTCATATCAATGTTTCTAACTCTCTATCCCTCTCCCTTCCTCTCTGTAAAAAATCAATAAAATATATTTTAAAAAAAGAAAAGAAAAGAAGAAAAGGCCTGCAGGACTGGGGTTCTGAGCCAATTCATCACCTCTTTACTCCAAAGAGGCACTCGCGAGGCTCCTGCAGCCAGAATCTCAGTGTCCATCACTTCAGATCCATCTCCGTGGATCTAACAGAGCCCAAAGCTGGCTCTTTCCAGAGTCCCCTGGAGACACAACGGGAGGGGAAGGTGTGCACAGAGAGCGGATGCCCAGGTGCAGAAAGGAACCCTAGAGACCCTTGTTTTACACATGCAGGGCTGGAGGTCCAGATAAAATGACTCAGAGAAGCGGAACCCATGTTTCCCAGGAAGAAATCACACCGCAGTGCATCTCACACGCTTTACCTTGTAGGGCATGTGGCTTAGCCTATGTGTTTATTTAGCAGCAAGCACTCTGCCTGTGCAGGTACAGAATTAATATTAGGGAATAAGTGCTGTCTACTGCTGTATTACATATCCTCGGTTAATTAAAAAGGGGAACAATGGGTAAACTGTAAGAAATAGAATCAATAGATCCAGATGAATATAATGAGCTCGAATTCAGTGGAAAAATAGAGTTGGGGGAAATCCAAATGCAGTATATTTTATGTAATTATTCTTATATAATTCTGTATTTGATAATATGCAGTGAAGCCTTTTGTTTCCATTTAACATAACGTTGTAAAATATTTGGCTCCTAAAAGTATTAAGATGAGGAAATGAAAAGGAGCTAAAAAGAAGCCCTTTGTTTTTAAAAGTATTCTTTTGTGTTTCTCCCTGGTTGTGAACCTGTCCCCTGAACTCATTGCTGTCTCATTTAACATTTTTTCTATGCCCCCAAATGCCTCACTGGAAACTTTCATATTGAAAAACAAATGGAGATGCCACTTAATTCACCTTGCTTTCCAGGGAACAAAAATTATAAGTGGTTTCAGCACGGGTGAAGAAAGCTACAATAACCGAGCCTGTGGGGCTCAGTGGTTGAGTGTTGACCTATGAGTCAGGAGGTCAAGGTTCATACAGAAACAATTGTATTTACATGTTTTCTGTTCATTTATCTAAAACACCTCTCCTTATCTGCTTCAAGTGGCAATATTCTAAAAATTACATTTGTGGTGACCAGCCCTGGTAATGTATTTTTTAAAATATTGTTAAAAGCTAAAAAGCAGACAAAAAAATAGTGCTAAATACAGATTGGGAATGTAATACGTCTCATTAAAGAGAGTCACATTTTTGCTGTGATTTTACACTTTTCAAGGGTCGGGGCAGTGTTTATCTTACTTGTATGGTCTACTGTCTACAAAATGTCTGCTATATATCAGATACTATTATTAAATATTTGCTCCATTAATTTCAAATTAATTGCAGTTTCTAACTTCACGTGAACCCATGTCCTCCTGTGACCATAAACTCTACCGAAGAGGAATCTCAGACACGAACGTGGGCAGGCAGGAAAGGAGCAGCGGGGGGAGGCATAAGGGAAACCAGACGGCATGGATTCAATTCTGGGTCACACTGCACTAGGAATGAGTCAGTGCGGGGAGGTATTTAACATCTTTAAGCTACAGTTACCCTATGTCAAACTAAAGGCAGAGATAATATCTGCATCACGTGATTTTCAAGATTAAATTGTACCATCTTTGTGCAAAGGGTTTAGTTAGCAGAGTGCCTGATGCCAGAAGCACTCATCCTGTGTTAGCTCTCACGGGTACTGCTAGTTTGTATTAGTTTCCTATTGCTGCTGTAACGGGGCTCTACAAATGGCTAAAAACAACACAAGTGTATTATCTTATAGTTCTTGAAGTCAGAAGTCCAAATTGAGTCTTAAGAGATGAACTCGAGCTGTCTGCTATTTTTTTTTCCCGTATCTGGAGGCTCCAGGAGGGAGTCTATTCTTGCCTTTTCCAGATTCTAATGGCTGCTGCATTCCATGGCTCCCACCTGCATCACTCTAATCTCTCCTTCCCTCATCACCACATCTTCTCCATCTTCTTGCCACTCTCTTGTGATTACACTGGGCCCACCCAGATAACCCAGGATAACATCCCATCTCAAGATCCTTAACTTAGACATATCTGCAAAGTCCCTTTCATGCAAAGTCCCTTTTATCAGCTAACATGTTAATAGGTTCTGGGACTTCAAAATTTGACATCTTGGAGGCCTTATTAAACCTACCATATATAACAACATGATAATGAATCCCTTCTATGAAGAGATCTTTAGAAATTCACAAATCTGTGAGTTCATTATAGTAGTTATTTTATTCACAGTCACCTCACTAGGGAAGTTTTGCTTCTTTGTGGGTTGTATATGTGTATTTAAGTGAATTTGGCCACATCTTAGGAAATGTGGACATTCGGTGTGGTGTGTCTGAAACGGGGCAGAGGATGTGTCGAAAATTTGATTTTAAAAAGCCCCATGAGATTTTTCTTAGCAATATTTTTTTCTGACATACCTCCTTGGGCAAGAGTAACAAAATAAAAAATAAACAAATAGGACTACCTCAAATTAAAAAGTTTTTGCACAGAAAGGGATAACATCAACAAAACAAAAGGATAACCTACTGAATGGAAGAAGAGATTAGCCAATGGTACATCCAATAAGGGGTTAATATTCAAAATTTTAAGGAATTCAGACAACTCAACACCAGAAAAACAAACAACCCAATTAAAAAGTGGGCAGAAGACCTAAATAGACACTTTTTCCAAAGAGAACGTACAGCTGGCCAACAGACATATGAAAATTTGCACAATATGTTTAATCATCAGAGAAATGCTAATCAAAACCACAATGATAGGTATCACCTTACACCTGTCAGAATGGCTATCTTCAATAAATCAACAAACAACAAGTGATGGCAAGGATGTGGAGAAAAGGAAACCCTATTCTACTGTTAGTAGGAATGCAGACTGGTACAGCTACTGTGGAAAATAGTATGGAATTTCCTAAAAAAATTAAAAATAAATAAAAATAGAACTGCCTTATGACCCAGCAAGTCCACTTCTGATTCTATATCCAAAGAAACCCAAAACACCAATTTGAAAGAATATATGCATCCTCATGTTCATTGCAGCATCATTTACAATAGTCAAGATATGGAAGCAACCCAAGTGCCCATTAACAGATGAGTAGATTAAAAAAGCAGTGGTACATTTATACTATAGAATACCACTTGACCATAAAAAGGAATGAAATCTTACCTTTTGCAACAGCATAGATGGACCAATAGGGTATTATGCTAAGTGAAATAAATAAAACAGAGAAAGACAAATACCATATGGTTTCACTTCTATGTGGAATCTAATGAACAAAACAAACAAACAAATAAAATAGAAACAGATTCATAGCTACAGAGAACAGACTGATGGTTATCAGAGGGAGAGGGGGTTGGAAGTTAGGGGTTATGTGAAAAAAAGGTAAAGGGATTGAGAAGTACAGATTGGTAGTTACAAAACAGTCATAACAGATAGGATGTAAAGTACAGCATAGGAAGTATCGATATATATATATAAGCCCAGTGAACAAATGGCAGAACAACCGGTCAACCAGTCACTATGACATGCACTACCACCAGGGGGCAGATGCTCAACGCAGGAGCTGCCCTCTTGTGGTCAGCGTGCTCCCACAGTGGAAGCAGGTCCACAGCTGCTTGGCTGACCAGAATGAGCAGCGCTCTCACAGCAGACTGATCCCCGCAGGCCACGCCCCCACCAGTGCACGAATCTGTGCACTGGGCCTTGAGTAGTCAATAATATCGTCGTAACCATGTAAGGGGCCAGGTGGGTAAGACCATTTTTTAAAGTATATGATTGTCTAACCACTATGCTGTATACCTTAAACTAATACAGATTAATATTGAATGTAAGCTATAATTAGAAAAAAGCCCCATAAATTATTTTGAATTTGTTCAACTTTCGTTCAATATATATATTAATGTTTTAGAAGCTGAAAATTTTAAAATATCTAATCACATTTTATGTTGGAACACTAAATAAAAATTTAATAGATGTGACAACCAAAATATTTCTCTCTTAAATTGTGAAAGTCTCCACAAATAAAATATGAAGGAGCCTAAATTGAGCCTGAGATGAGGAACAAAACCACTGGAAAGAATATTTGCTGGTGTGTAGTATCATCGTTTGTTTTGTTTATCTTAAGCAGCTCTGAATTTGCCACATTTGGAAATGCTTTTTCTCCCTTCACCACCTATGATGGTTAATTTTATGTGTCAGCTTGACTGGGCCATTCTCTTCTTATCTCTGTTTCAATTGACAGGCAAACTTGATTCTGCAGAGTGAGTCAGTGGAGATGAGAACATTAATTTATTTGAGCACATTTATGTCAACATCACTCTAAGGAAAGGTGCCAGTCTGCTATTCAGATGTAAAACATTCTAGGTCATTCTATTCTCACTTTTGTCCCTTAAAGCACTGTTTAAGTGATACATTCAACATGCTGACAGGGAGCCAGTCTGCTATTTACATAATGAGGAGGACCAGAGAAATGGGAAAAGCACTGAGCTGGGAAAAAGATCCCTGTCCAATCCAGTCAGGTCATGCATGCAGTTTTAGCTCCAGGAAAAATACACACAACCTCTCCGTGTGTCAGTACTTTCAGATGTTAAATGTACAATATTTCATTTTTTTTAAAAAAATGTTTTCATTTATTTTTTTTATTTTAGAGAGAGAGGGGAAGGGAGAGGGATAGAGAGATAGAAACATGGATGAGAGAGAAACATCTTTGATTGGCTGCCTCCTCCATGCCCTCTACTGGGGATCAAGCCCACAACCTGGTCATCTGCCCTAACTGGTATTGAACAGGTGGCCTCTTGGTTCCTGGGTCTATTCTATGCTTAACTTCTGAGCCACACCAGCTGGGCTAGAATGTTTCTTAGATAGGAAACAAGGTCATTTATATCTGTGAGGTTTCATGATTATAAACAGATCATAAACATAAGTCCAGATACTATAACAATATCATCATTAAGCAAACATGCCTGTTTACAATGTGCTCAATAATGTTGAGACTGTTTCATAATATTAAATCTTTTAAATTTCAGAAAATGCTATGAGCTAGGTATTGCTACTGTCCTCACTGTACACATAAGGAAACTGGAACACAGAGGTTTATCCTATCCAAGGTCACAGAGCTTGGATTTGAGTGTTGCAAATCTGGCTCCAAAGTCCTTGCTCTTTTATTCTCCCACACTAGTATTTTTCACACTCCTATGCACAGAAAAGTAATAAGTAATGATCATTTAGGATAAAAAAATTGAGTCAATGTAATGTTAATATCATTTTATATTTACTACTATATATAGCCCTACATACTTGTTTGCCTTTAATTTAATTTGATGTGTTTTTACTCTTGTTCCTATAAGTAGCTTCCCTGCCTGTTCTGTTGCCCATTAATTTATCAGAACCATTATTATTTAAATTTCAATTCCATAGGAAAATGATTGGAAAGTCACCTTAATATCATGAAATATGATACAGATGCTAAATGATAACAGTCAAGGCCTGAAGTCTCTGGGATCTAATGTAAGCAGATACTGTGCATCAACTATCTTTCTATACATTCCCTGAATTAAAATTTTCTTGATATCAGAGAAAACTTCTGAGTACTGAGTGAATAAATGAAGTTATAGTGGGCATTAGCATCCTCACATTCAAATAAAAGAACAGCAGCTCAGAAGGTTCGACTACCCTGCTCACTGCAGCACATGTAGTAGGTGGTGAGCTAGTCTGAAACTAGGGCACTTCTTTCCTGGAATAGTATTCTTTTCCCAGCGCTACATCTGTCCAGCCAGCAGTACTTGGAGAAGCTTTGCACCTATCACTCAATAAAGAACCAAATTACAAGCTTCCAGATTCATAGACATGAAAAAAATATATTCTATTCTTTCTAGATGTGAGATGCATAGATCATTTGTATTAATTTTATTCACTGTCACTCTTCCAAGCTCAAATGCTTATATAATTCCTCTATCTGTGTAAAACCAATGGGCGAGCCAATTCTTATTAGTGATGATGTCCTTTTGGCACCAATATTAAGAGGGCGTGCTGATACCACCTAATTAACTTTATAAATTCAGATTTTTTCCATGCAGTGTTTTTAACTCTGTTTTTCAAAAAATATGAATGCAGTTTATTTTCAATTATATTGTTTCTACATATAATCTGACAAAAATATTTCCTTTGCTCTAATCTCTATGCTAAATAGAATATCTCCTCCTACCCATCCCTAAAGAGATTATCTTAAATATCGTTTTCTCAAAACAACTTTCCTTAGCTCCTTCCACATTAATATAATCTGGAATTTCTGTTTAATTTTGGGGTATCTATTTCTCCCACTAGACTTGCAACTCTGTGGGAATTCATATTGTCTTAGTGTCGGTCACCAAGGTAGCACACTGCCAAGCCTTGAAAGATGACAGTATGGGATACACTGAGCCTTTCTCACAGGCCCCCTTCTTGATTGTTGGTTAGCTGAGGATGTGTGTGCCTCAGATGTCCACGTTTGTTTAGGGCAGGGAGCTACCTCTCTCATGTACGCATTCTCTGTTCCTGCCTGCGTTTAAGCAATCTCTGCCCGCAGAAAGGCAGCCTATCCCTGTGGGTAGGTCCATTCAATAAACAAAGGCTGGGATGTTAAAGTGCTATAATGAGCCCTGCCCGTGCAGTGGTTGAGTGTCGACCTGTGAACCAGGAGGTCATGGTTTGATTCCCAGTCAGGGCACATACCCAGGTTGCAGGCTCCATCCCCACTGGGTTGCATGTAGGAGGCAGCCAATCAATGATTCTCAAAAATTGATGTTTGTATCTCTCTCTCTCCCTCTCTCTTCCTCTCTGAAACCAATAAAAATATTTTTTAAAAAAAAAAAAGAAAAAAAAGTGCTATAATGAGCACATAACTTCACTTTCTCCTCCAGTCCAGGTCTGTCAATAATAAAACTGCCGTGTAAATATTCACCTGGCAATTTACATGTCTACCTTCTCAAATGTGTTTCTAGCACAGGAGGCAGGACAGACATGTTTGTTGACTGGAACCCTAAAGTTTTCGATATCCTGGAACATTGACCAGGACCTTGAAAGAACTTGAAACAAAATACCCTGTGGATAAATGGCTGCTTCACGTGTGGCTCTGGTCCTTGACCTTGGGCCACAGCGGCTGGTCACAGCAGCTTATTGCAGCACATGTTGATGGTGTTTAACAGCGATTCTATAAGTAGCATAGGGCTCAGTAAGCACATCTCACACTGACTTTTGTAGCTGACCTTGACTGATGCAGGTGCAGCTCTGACCTAAGCAGGCGTGAACGAGATAGGGATTAGATTATTGAGGGAAAGCGAGTCTTTTAGTTCCAGTTAAGGCTCACTTGAGACAGGCTTCTCAGGCA
The DNA here is from genome assembly GCF_000147115.1 of Myotis lucifugus. Lineage (NCBI taxonomy): Eukaryota > Metazoa > Chordata > Mammalia > Chiroptera > Vespertilionidae > Myotis > Myotis lucifugus. The sequence continues at coordinate 210,045 of NW_005871440.1, read as the reverse complement.
CTGAGGAGTGAAATGACTTTTGTTCCATGTAGTGTTTCTCATCGCCAGCCGGCTGAGGCGTCAGTCTGCAAAGGCAGGTTATATCCATGTGGGCTGTAATATGGCTGGTGAGGTTTTTGTCTTTGCATTGTCAGTGTTTTGTCATGTTTCACTGGGCTACTTCCAAAGCTTTCTTGCTGCCACACTTGAAGGGCACACACGGGGCTGATCTCTGGTCCTGTGTGACATGCGTGTTGTCTCTGAGGGCCATCTCCTTCCACGGAGTCTCAGATTGACTGAGTTGGCCACTGCATGGGCTGTGAATGTGGCGTAATATCTCCAAGGTCCAGACTGGATTGAGGCACCAAAGGATGGTGGTTTTTATTAACACAGCAGGAAGAACAGGGAGCGAGGCAAATTAGGTTGGAAATGGCTTTTACTTGAACCTAAACTTCAAGAATAATGAAGGAGATGATCACAAAGTTAAAACTAAAAAAATGCAGCAATGACATGTTATACCTGCATGCGTCTTTGAAAAAGGTTTACTGATAAATTGCAAAGAAAAAAAAACCTCCAGTAAAATAGAGATTAACTTCAAGGTTTTAATGGACTATGGCTGAGGAAAGAGTTTTGGTTTGGAAAGAGCAAACGACAGATTGTCAAGGGATAAAGAAGGACAGGGACTCACCTAAGAGGTACCTTGAGGGTTTTTTACCACCAGATCAGATGAAATGAAATGAGCTACATATATACCAAGTGCCTTTCCTCAAGTAATGGCAGAATTTCTCAACAGTAAACTTGAGTGACTTCCTTGCAAGGAGCTCATAGCCAAGAAAGCATTGAGAAGTATCATCTCATAACAGCAGAAAGCAAGCCTGGAGCAACACCTGCTAGAGAACCATTTCATGAAGACTGGGAGAGTCATATGAAGCAGTTGCAGATTACTTAAACACTTGAGAGGGGAAAACTAGATAGATCATAAAACACCTCAAGCCTTTACAGGTTTGTTTCAATATCATTGTGATCATTGAAAATATAGATGTTGTCCATCCCCCCCAAAAAAAGTTAATTCAATATAATTTTTGAGCATTTTCCATTTGCCAGGCACTGTGCTTGCCTCTGGGGGCATAAAAGGAAAAAGAATACAAATCCCTATACATGTGGAACATACATCTTAGAAGGACAGACAGAAAATAAACAAGATAAGTGAGTGAATACGACACATGAGACAGAGTGACAAGTGATGAGGAAAACTAGAGTGCAGAGAAGAGGGAGGATCCACTCACTAAGGGAAGAGTTAGTGACCAAAGAAGGTCTTACTAAGAGGAATAAGACTCAAAGGGTAGCCAGGAGTATATTTTTAAAAATTCAAAAAAGTGGGGAGGGGAATGAAAGAGCATAATAACATTATATCTGTTTGGCATTATATCTCTTACCAAGGAGAATGATCATAAAAATTCTAGAGGACTATGCAAGGAAATGAAAAGTCTGACCTCAGAGAGGAGGGGAAGTCAAAAAGAGAGTGAATGAATCACTATAATCAGGGCTCATCTTACATGTGATGGAAAAGGAAAATGATTACTAAGAATGTTCAGCAGGATACAGCACCAAAAGCATGCTCCATGAAAAAAAAATGATAAGCTGAACTTTATTAAAATTAAAAATGTCTACACTGTGAAAGAAAATGTCAAAAGAATGAGAAGACAAGCCATAGGCTAGAAGAAAATATTTGCAAAAGACACATCTGATTAGGATCTAAAATATACAAAGAGCTTTTGAAACTCAATAATAAAACAAGCAACTCAATTAGAAAAAAAATGGGCCAGAGCCTTAACAGACACCTCACAAAAGCAGATATGCAGATGAGAAATAACATGTGAAAAGATGCTCACATCATGTATCACCAGGGACATAAAAATTAAAACAATGAGCAAACCAATGCACACCTGCTAGGCCAAAACCTAGAACACTGGCCACACTGGGAAGGGTGTGGAGCCACAGAAACTCCCATTCACTGCTGGTGGGAATGCAAAATGGTACAGCCACTCTGAGAGTGTGTGGCAGTTTCTTATAAAACTAGACACTCTCTTTCCATGTGATCCAACAACCCTGGCCCTCGGTATTTACCCGGAGGAGTTGAAAACTGAAGTCCACATAATATCCTTGTTTACAGAAGCTTTATTCATAATTGACAAAACTTGGAAGCAACCAAGATGTCCTTCAGTAGGTTAATACATAAATAAACTGATATATTCAGACAATAAATTATTATTCAGTGCTGAAGAGAAATGGGATATCAAGCCATGAAAAGACATGGAGGAATCATAAATGTATATTATGAAGTGAAAGAAGCTGTTCTGAGAAGGCTACAGAGTTTATGATGCCGAAAGGACAAAACTATGGAGACAATAAAGAGATCAGTGGTTGCCAAGAGGTGGGGACAGGGGATGAATAAGCAGAGCACAGAAGATTTGTACGGCAGGAAAAATTCTCTATATGATACCAAGATGGCGGATACCTGCTCTTATACATTTGTCCAAATCTATAGAATGACAACACCAAGAGTAATCCTAAGGTAAAGGATGGATGTTGGCTAATTATGATGTGTCAAGGTAGGTTCATCAATGTAAGAAATGTGCATTTGTCTCTGGGGAAGTGTGTGAATAATGGGAGAGGCTATCCATGTGTGGAGGCAGGTATGGAAGCAGGAGGTATATGGGAAATATCTGTACTTTCCCCCAATTTTGCTGTGAACCTAAAACTGCTCTAAAAAACAAAAGTCTTCATAATTAAAAAACTTAAACAATCAAAAATTTGCAACAATCGGGGGTATATTATTAAAGATAAAAAAAAGTCTTTGCAAAACACAAAAGCTCAGCAGGTCTTTCTGGAAAAGAGGAACAGGAGAGGATCAAAGCATTGGAGGAGTAGCCCACTAGAGCAGAAAATGATGAAGCAGCAGAAAAGATGTATTAGTTATTCCAATTCTGAAAACCCAAAATCAGAGGAGGGAAAGGGCAATGTGTGAGGCGAGCATTTGTGGAGAGGTCTGAGCCTTCGCTGGGTCTCCGGTGATAAAGTTCGGAGGTGAGAGATCTGCTGATTCTGCAGATGAAACACATGTGGAGAGAGGGAGCTTTGCTTGAGATCCAAATAGGAATTTAATAAATTTCAAAACATGGAGGACAGAGAAAAAAGGAACCAGTTGAGGTACCACTGGAATAAATTTGCAAACTCTTCAAGAAGGCTGAAATGTCTCCTGTGTCAGCAAGGGAGTCAGTTTGCATAGGTGGGTCTTCCCCATCCCACCTGGTAGGAATAGTGCTGTAACTAACATGAACACATCAGGGAGTAGACCTAGAACTAAGAAGTCTTAGACTTTGGACACCTAGACTAGGCTCATTGAGATTCTGGTAAGGAGAGGCATGAAGACTTACTCTTCTCCTTGTTTCAGTCTTTAATGAAACCAGATTTGATAGTAAATTTAAAAAATTTAATTTGCATCTGAATTGAACCAAGTACTGGGTTATAAGAAGAGCATTTACATGGTGAAACTCTTGCAGATGCTATGCTCTCCAAATTTTGAGGGTTTGACACCAGGGCTGTAAAAATCTTGTGTGGCCTATTTTTTGAACTTTTAAAACTAGGGCACATGAGAAACTTTGAATACAGTATTGAAATTCAGAGGTCCTGAATGAGCAATATTTCTAGTAAATTGACCCGAACTACAAATGCTAAGGAAGCTTCCTCTACTCCCCTAGTGTTTGAACTAATCCTATAGATTGAGATTAATAGAAAAAGAAATTTATGAGGAAAAAAACACACACATTTGTTTGGACTCTAGCTTCTTTTGGGTTTAACTTGAAACTTTTTATTCAATTTTAACTTAAAACAGAATGGGGTAAAATTTGGGGGCTTGGATTTCTTCTTTTGAATTTAATAATGGTGGACAATATTCAGCTTTGTAAGTTATAATGTTTTTAGAATTTTATTGCTTGAAATAATTTTGTGCTGTCGTTTGCACGGGTCACCATGCCTCCTGCATGGTATATTGAATAACCTGACCTGTCAGATTTTAGATAAAATGTGGCCTAGGAAGTGAACTTCTTATAAGGTTGCAGGTTGTATTAGGAGTTATTTAAATTTATAAACTCTTCATTTCTTAGCTTTCTGGGATCCAAGTAAACTGTTTGCCAGAGGTCCAAGAAGACAAATAAAGTTGGTGTTGTGGGGATGTCATCACGAGGTAGAAACAGATGTTTTCATAGTCCGCTGGTCTTTTTAGAGAAGAAAGACACAGCTTTAGAGGGCCAGAACCTTTAATTTGAATCCAAAAGGACTAAGGGGACACTTCTGAGAAAGTTAGGAGGGATTTCCTCTGCCATCCAGCTGCCTATAAAACACCACACACCTAGCGATACCATCAACCACATCCACTCATTCATAGGGTGGTGAGAGGGAGAAGGAAACGGAGAGCCATGCCTGCATGAAGTTCCTCTCTGGAGCCTCTGTGGGTAGAGCTAAGCTGAGGACTGCTAAGAAGCATCAAGCCCCCTTCCCAACTTCATGCTTCCTTCTGAAAGCGAAGATGTCGATCTCTATTTTGCAATCAGGAGAGTCACATTTCAAAACCTCACAATGAGCCTCTGAGGTTGACACCATGCCCCTCACTTTAAAGATTAGGAAACGGTTATTCAGAATGAAACAACTTGCTCAGAGACACACAGTAAATGACAAGAAAGGATTCAAAACTGGATCTTCTCACTTAAAAGCACCTGCTGTTCCCAGGATACATACCTCAGGAACTGGCCTTGTCTCCCTCCCAACCATATCTACCTCAGTCATCTTGTTCCCTCTGCCACACCATGCTAATACTAGTAAGTGTTCAACAAATACCCTCTGTTCTCTTAGTTTCTTGTGCTTTTCCTGATTCTCTTGACCTTTAACTTAGACTATGCCTGTCCATCCTTCAGCTATTTGGCAGTCTGTCTTGTTTTATTCTAGAAGTCCTCTGAGTCCCTCCCAATGCCCTCCCTCCACATCACTTATCCCAGTGGCACAAGGTAATTTTCTGATGATCTAGTTATCTGCTGTCTTCACTGTTTCTGAACATCTTGGTGTTCCTGCACCAGCAAGGCCCTGGGCACACAGTAATGGCTTAGTGTTCATAGAACGAGCTCTTCTCATTTCCCATCCCTTTTAATCCAATGAAATACTCTTACAATGTATCCCAACTGACCAGCATTTGATAGCATTGAAGAGCTTAGACTCACCTGCAGACCCCAGGAACCAGTGGGACTCCCTCTACCTGATGTTGGATAATCAGACTAAACAATGAGTTTCAATGCTGATGCCTGAGGGATTGTTCTTTGCATGCTTCACTCATCCATTCATTACTGAAGAGGTGGAAGTGTGAGACCTATGACAAACCATTCTCCCTTTGCTGACAGTTGGCTCTTGAGTGAATTACCACTTCGTTGAAGCCCGGTCCATGGTTTTGAAATTATAAATATACTAGAGGCCCAGTGCATGAAATTTGTGCAAGAGTAGGCCTTCCTTCCCCTGGCTGCCAGCACTGGCTTCCCTCTGGCACCCGGAACCTGGGTTTCCCACACAGCCCTGGCTTCGTCTGGAAGGTCATCTGGAAGGATGTCTGGTCTAATTAGCATATTATGCTTTTTTTATTATAGATATACTTACCATGTTTATTAGCCATCTCTTTTTTAAAAAATGACCAGTTTTTTTCTAATGAACTTGATGATCTTTATCCACTAGATCTGTCTAACTGTTCAATGCCAGTGCTTTTATCTGGGAATTCACCCATTGGCCCACTATTTCCTATTAATCAGGGAGCATATCAGTGTCTTATTCGGAGAACTTGGTCTCCATATGACAGTGGGGAGAAGTGCCTGCTGTCCTCAGAGAGTTAATGGGCGGCTCTGAGCATCTGCGGCATCTGCTCCACTTCTAGAGGGACTTAAGCACTGAGGAAAACCTGCCTCAGGGTTTGGAGATGTTTCTGCACATTCGCGAAGTGTCCGTCAGGGCGTGACATGCAATTTGTCAAATTGTGTTCATTTGTGAGAAAGCAGTCCCGAAGTTAGACCTCCTCCCCCAAGTTTCTCTGCCGTCATTTCTGAGATTTAAGGAAGGTTTCTAGACCAAGTCCTGCCACCTCCACGTGATGCTGCCCCAGCCACTGGCGATAACTCACATTTGTAACCACTTGAAGTGCATTTACTCTCCGATGATATACATTTTACGATTCGTGGAGAGGGAGCTTTACAACTCATCTGATTTGAAGTAGGTCACACAGAAGCGTTAGAGTTTCAAAACTCGATCTGGCATCACATTTTTCTATCAGGAAGTTTTGCTATTTTTAGCCCAGGAGGGGACTTTGGGGATGATCTCATGCAATCCCTTCATTTTATAGATTAAGGACCTGAGACCTGGGAAGGTTAATTGACTTTCCCAAAGTCCCCGAGCTAGTTAGTGGCAGGGCCAGCACCAGAACCCATCTTTCTCCTGTCTCACAGGCTAGCTTTCCACTACACCAGGCTGCCTTCGGTCGCGGGCCACGCAGACCAGGCTTCTGAAGTGCGTTATTAAAGGATTAGATGCCCTCCCCTTAGGGTCAGCAATAGATTATTAAATTTTATATCATTCAGAACTCTCCAAAGTGGGAGGCTCTCATCTGCCAGACGTATTCTGCCAAAAAGATGCAGAGAGAAGTAATGGCACACATAGTAGTTACAGAATTAGACCCTGAAAGCCATTAGCCCGGGCACACTGTGGTACAATCTACAGCCAAATTGTGTTGTGGTTAGAAAAAAAGGAAGAGCATTTATTGTCTTTGCACTTGTGTGTGCGTGAAAACCTGCACACAGCCTGCTCCGAACCTGCACAGATAGCTCCCTAAGTACCTACACTCTGACATCTGCCTAAGTGCCAAATGAATCTGCCGTATGATAATGAATACAAAATGAATTAATAATGATATGTGAATTATGAATACAATTTACAGTTCCTCAGACAAAACAGTCTTTTTTAGCATGCACCTGCATAAACTACCTCCTGCAGGCCTCGGCTCAACCAGCCAGGTTCTCTTCTGTCACACCACCGCCATCTAGTGTCGCTGGGTAGAATGGCAGCCTTCCGCAAAGCTTGTATCTTGAGCTTGCTCTCTTCTCCCTGTCTGTGCTTTCTTGCTGCCAACATACATTTATTTATATTCATTTAAAAAGTCTGTGGCTCTCATCCTTCTTTCAGTTACTCTTTTTTCAAATAACTAGAAACTACTCCCGAGCAAAAATGCTTGACAGTTTGTTCTATCACACCTCCCAGTCTGAACACTGTGTATAATCCCATTATGAACTCAAAGCAGTTCTTTGTTCTAAAAAATAATTAAATGGCAATGTATTTATTTATCTCTTTCTGCCTTTAAATAGAAATTGCTTTATGGAAGCCCACCAGTTTATCAGACACTCTGAGAATGTCAATGTTGTTTTTTGCACAATAAATTCAGCTTTTCTAAACTCCATGGACTGACATGATTAAAATTATTGTAAGCGATACTGGCTTTTCCCTTCCATCCTTATAGTGGCCAATTGCTGTCTATTCCTCGCTTCCTCCCTGCCCCCAGCATCTATTCCTTGTGCCTGGATTGCTCCTGTTAGAGCGAGGGGGTGCTAAGTAATGATTTATTTTTCGAAAAGATCACTTTGTCTTCTCAGTGAAGAAAAGAGCATGGGAGTGTGTCAGGAGGGAGGATAATTAGGTGGCTGTTGTGGGAGTCAGATGAGCAATAACTGGCTTCAGCCAGCACAATGGTGACGAAGGTGGTGAGAAATGGTAAGATCTGGGACATATTTTAAAGCTAGAGTTAGTAAGCATGGCTAATAAATTGCACGTGAAGTAAGAGAGAAAGAGGAGACTCAAAGACAACGATATCTCAGTTTTTGTCCTGAACAACTGATTGGGAGCAAAACCAAGAGTTCTTTTTTAGACATTGTTTTTTTTTTGAGAGAGAGAGAAAGAAAAGAAGAGAGAGGGAGAGAAAGAGAGACATTTTGAATATGAGATTCTTACTTCACATTTAGATAGAACCGTGTGGGGATATGAGTCTATCTGGCATGCTGGTTTCCTTTGGGGATATCAATCTTTTTCTATAATGTGCAACAGGTAGGACTATCAATTAAGGTTTCCTACCAGCAGTGTTTATAGGATCAAAGTCGTAGAAAAATATGCAGTGTCTGAAACAACTAAATTAAAACGTGTAACTGTAGTTTCATTTATTGAAAGTTCAGAAAAGGTGTGTAAACGCTCTCCCAGTGCTAGAATTTATATTACAGCAATGATGCTGGAAACAAACCCCTCTGCCATCCCTGGATGCTCCCTTATGCTTTGCATGCTCTGGTTCTGATATGAAAAATTGAAATGGAAATGAAAACTAACACAATCTCTCTCTCCGCCTCTGTGCGTGTGGGAGCTTGACCCCAATCTCCCGGGCCCTCCGCTCCAACCTGATCCTGTGATGCTGCATCGCTAACACAGACCATGTATTTCACTGTAACTAGGCTCACCCTATGAAAACGTAGTCCATTTATTTTCCAGATTACAGCTTTCACAATCATGTCATCTTTAAAAGTATTTGCTAAGATTTAGGAGGAAAGAATGTTGTTGCCAAGTAACCAGACTCATAGAAAGAAATGAATTAGGCAGTGCATAGCAGAAAGTGAAAATAAAAATTCTAAAAGAAAGTCTTTAAAATCACCATTAAGAATATGGTGTACAACCCTACTGGCGTGGCTCAGTGGTTGAGTGTCGACCTATGAACCAGGAGGTCATGATTTGATTCTTGGTCAGGGCACAGCCTGAGTTGTGGGCTCAATCCCCAGTGTGGGGCATGCAGGAGGCAGCCAATCAATGATTATCTTTCATCACTGATGCTTCTATCTCTCTCTTCCTCATCCTTCCTCTCTGAAATCAATAAAAGGATTTTTTTTAAAGAATATGACTTACATGTCTCCAAGTTTGATTCTCCTGGGTAAGATCATCCATGTTTCAAATTTCCAGCAAAAAAAAGGAAGGGAGTGGATAAGTAATATCACCTCACTTCTATAATCACATATTAACTGAACACATATTTCTACAGCACTGTACTGAAAAAGCCCAATGCTGGCCTTTCATTAATTCATTTACCAAAAATATATACAAGGAATGAATTGTAAGAGGTGCTGTTATATGCACTGATTGAAAAAAATCATGTAGAAATAGGAAGTGTGGCATGTGCAGAAATAAACTTTCATAACAAACAGGTATAGGAGGCAATTGATTACAAGTAGAAAATGTTGAATTTTATCATATTATCCATTTACTTTTGGTAAAGTTATATACAATTCTAAAAATTTCCCTTTGCCCTTCACAATCTTTTCTACCATCCCTCGATAATACATCCACTTTTCCTTCTTGTTTCTGAACTGCCTTCTACCTGCCCATCAAACCTCGATTCCACAGATCACAGTGCAAAATTCATTTTTTTCTTCTTTTCTCCTAGACAAAAAGAGACTACTCATTTGATCCCTCTTACTGAAATAGTGAACAGAGAGTTTAATGGCTTTAATAAAATCTTTTATTTTATATGTCAAAGTCATTCTATTCATACAGTGCATTTGCAATGCTGACAAAATTTTTATCCAATCTTCAAAATACTCCATGCCATTCTCCACAGTTCTTGGCATTTTTCAACTCCATCAATATGGTTAAGGTTTATGAATATGCACTGAGGTAGCCACTAAGAGAAGGAGTAATTGGAGGCAGGACTCACTGGCATGGAAACATTTAATAGGTAATGTCATTAATTGCAAATCCAACTTATAAATACCTAAGATGTACTTGGGAATGAGTAATATATGTTTTCAATTGATTGAAATCCTATGTTACATCTAAAGTTTGCCACTGCATATATTAAAGGAAAAATAAATGGTAGAAATTCCAGCAAGTTTCTTCAGCATATTAAACCAAAGATAATATGATAAAACTAGAGGCCCAGTGCACAAAATTCGTGCACTCAGGTGGGTCCCTCAGCCCGGCCTGCACCCTCTCGCAGTCTGGGAGCCCTGAGGGGGATGTCTAACTGATGGCTTTGGCCCGCTCCCCCACCCCCATGAGGAGCGGGCCTAAGCCAGCAGTCAAACATCCCCCAAGGGGTCCTTAGCGTTGCTGTGGAGGTGGGAGAGGCTCCCGCCACCACTGCTGTACTCGCCAGCCGTGAACCTGGCTTCTGGCTGAGTGGTGCTCCTCCTGCGGGAGTGCACTGACCACCAGAGGTCAGCTCCTGCATGGAGCATCTGCTGCCTGGTGGTCAGTGGGCATCATAGAGACAGTTTGTTCCGCTGTTTGGTCGATTTGCATATTAGCCTTTTATTATATAGGATCTGTGGGAGATAATGCTATTTATCCTCCAATTCCCATATGATTAACTTCTGGGCAATGAGTTATAAAGGAAGTGGCAGGAGAATGTTCCAGATTGTACCGTTAAAGGGAAAGAGTGTAGCTCTGCCCTCACACCCCATTACTGGCAGTTGTGATTAAATGATGGGGAAGCATAGTGAGCTATGCAAGTTAGTACAACTACTTGGAAATGGCAGAGAGAAAAAATAGAAGGATCCCAGTTCTCGGATGACTCCATAAAGCAGAGCCATCATACCAGCTTAACTTTAATGTGTGTAAATGAACTTCTACCTTGTTTAAGTGAATTTGATTATGGACCTTTGCTTCAGATGGCAATTCTATATCCAAAGAATGCAATGTCTATTTCTGCAGGCAAAAATATACCTCCCCTCAAATCTTGTTTATAGGAGTGCTACCAGAAGGGGTTTACCTTACAAAGTATAACCTGTGGATCTTAACTCTTGAATATGCTAAATAAAGAGATGGCAAGACTATTCTAGGGTGTCACATGATGACTCTTTGTATGATGTTAATGTGGGTGAATTATTTCAAAGAGGAAATACTACAGAAACTAGGTAAAATCCACTTTGCTTGGCTCTCTGGAAATTTTCTGATTTAAATTGCTCATTAAAAAAAAGCCACTATGTCACTGGTAGTTTTACACAAAGGGTTTTCATTAATTATCTAGTATGTGCAAGTCCTATATTTGTCTATATATTTGAGGAAGGACAAATGCCCAGTTGAATTAAGGTAGATCTAGGTTTGCAAAGAGCTCTAAAGTCTAGAAGCTGTAAAACTTTTGGCAACTTATGTAACCTTCTAGGCCCCAGCTTTCTCATATATACAAGAGGATAATGTCGGTTCCTAACTCACAGGGTTATGAGAATTGAACAAGACCATGTGCATAGAGCCTTTAGAAATTGTCTGCATGGAGAAACCATGCGATGTATGTTGGCTAGTGGAATTGTTGTAATTATTATTATTACTATTATTGTATAGTATACACATATATTATAAGAAATAATGAGACAGGTCCTGATATTGGAAAGGCTTGTCATCTGGGACAGGAGATCAAATATCTTTCCAATTGGTTACAATACAAAACTATAAATTCTTCCACCATCTGTCCCTCCCTGCCCCCCCCACCCATGACCGTTGTAAGCATCTAGTTAATTTGGGTTAGATAGACTAAAAGATTTATTATTATTATTGATTTTAAAGAGAGAGGAATGAGAGAGATAGAGAGATAGAAACATCCATGAGAGAGAAACATGGATGGGCTGCCTCCCACATTCCCTCTACTGGAAGCCTGCAACCGGGGCATGTGCCCTGACCTGGAATCGAACCAGTGACCTCCTAGTGCATGGGTCTATGCTCAACCACTGAGCCACACCAACAGGGTAGACTAGAAGACTTTTTTAAAGGAATAACATTTAAACTGGATATTTACTGATAAGAAAGCTCTCAGTGGTTCTCAACCTTCTGGCCCTTTAAATACAGTTCCTCATGTTGTGACCCAACCATAAAATTATTTTCGTTGCTACGTCGTAACTGTAATGTTGCCACTGTTATGAATCGTACTGTAAATATCTGATATGCAGGATGGTCTTACGCGACCCCTGTGAAAGGGTCGTTCGACCGCCAGAAGGGTTGCGACCCACAGGTTGAGAACCGCTGATCTAGAGGATGAAGTGAGAGTCAGGATAAGTAGGTCTCCTCGGCAGAAGACGGTGTGAGTAAATGCACAATGGCCTCATGATTACGCTCATTTCACAACTGTGACAAGACATGAAAGCTCCTTTAAAAGCCGTAGTTTCAAAAGGAAAGGGAGATTTGAAAGCGATAAACTGACAAATAGTGGAAATAAGTATTTTGTCACTTCCGTTGGAATTGAAGCATCAGAAATAAACTGAAGGGCGAGAGCTAAACATCCTTTCCTGGAACCTGCGGCCAGGTTACAAAGGAAACTGGCCACCAGCTCCCTGGGTCCTCCTATGAAAAGCAGCACACAAACATCACCGGAATACATCTGAACCAAAGCACAAGTAGCTTAGATTCCCACGTATGATTCACACAGAACTTAATTTATAGTGACATGAAATGTAAATTGGCCTCCTTCCCACTACAGGAGACTGTGCCTTTAGTGGCAAATAAAGAACAATCAATCTCTGGGAGGTAAAAGGGCAAATTTTACTCACATCACAGGTTGGTCTCCAATTTTGAGATCAGCAACTTGGATCTCCTGAAAATAGTCCAAGTCAGTTGAAATTCTGGGGGGAAAAAAAGTATGACATAGTGTTATTCCCCAAATCCCAGGATTTTTTTCATTGTCTACATTCAATGCCTTTTAATATGCCTTCTAAGAACTTGTATGTTTAGGAAAATCATTTTTTTAAAAAAACTGAAGCAAGAGCACAGAGATTTGGGACCAATTTAGTCAATATGCAAGATTGAAAAAGTAACTTGAAAATAATTTCACTTGCACTCTATCCATGTAAGTTACCTCCATCTCTACTAGGCATGATGACTATTAATATCTATGTATTAGTAGTAGCTAAGCTTTGATAAAAGATCTAAATAAAATGGAATTCTCAGTTATGATCAAAGTATCGATAATTCCTTGTTTTATGATCAATCTAAGATTTGTGATTTTTATTATAATCTCCCCACATGTTCCAAATATTGAACAAATGTTTAAATAATTTTGAGAAGGGGTAAGAATTCCAGAATAATATGTAAGATGGAGCAAAACAGATGTTTGACTTATCTCATTTCCAAGACCTGTTATAATGATAATAAACTAAGGCCACTAATAATAAAATACACAAAACTGTCAGAGCAGAGAGATCTACAAGTGTGGGCAGATCCCTGTCCAAGATTTTAATAAATTGAAATTGATTGAAGACCAGGAGAGAGTAGAATACTGATGACTAATGTAACTGGTCAAAAAAAAAATAACAACAAACAAACAAAAAAACACGTTAAAGATCAGAGGTGCCCAAAGCAAAGAAGGAAGCTGGTGAGCCCTGCAGAAGTCTGAGTGGTGTGAGACGCTGATGCACCAGGGGCAATACAAACTAATCATAAGACACGGGCCCAGAAACAGTGACATTAATAGAAAGACTGTAGGTAAAAGTATGAGTTCCCCAATCTTCAAATGTGGAGAAATCCAAGAGTGGGGCACCCAGGCAACGTACACACATACAACAAAACCACAGTTACCACAAGAAAAACAGGAAGGCAAAGAAACAAGGGCAAAGGGCACCAGCAATGTCAATGGGAGCAGGCACAAATGAGCAGCCTGATGAGCCGCTCCCAACGATCCGGAGCCTAAGCCACCTGACAACTCTTTCTGCTTACATATATGAAAAGCTTTTGTGTATTTAGGTGCTTATGACTGATTGTTGGTTGTACAGTTTTTCTTTTTTATTTTGTAAACGGCCTCTAACAAATACCATTTTACATACGCAGGTGGGAAATGTATTTTCACTAGTTAATTCAGCCAATGATTTAGTCATCCAACAAACATAATAAAATATTCGAAAAGCGTGTGGAAAAAAAAACAAAAGGAAGATTTACTGAAAATAGTTTAATAAATCCAAGGAAACAAATCAGAAATGTGAAGACTTGTGTTTGCTAATGATGACTCTGATCTCTCCTATTACTGCTGAGCGTGAGTTATTTCCCAGTGAGACGGACACTGAATGCAGCAATAAACAAGATGTGTCCTTGACCTCGCACCGGCCTCAACAGTGCTGCAGTAGGGTATTCTATGTGCTATAGACATGGTTCAGGGAATGGGGTGGTTAGGAAACTGAGCATTCCAGACTTCCTCCATGGAGTAACTAGGATAGAAACTGAAATTTTTAAAATAAAACACAGACAACAGTATAGTGCTTACCAGAGGGAAGGGGGGTCAGGGAGTAGTAAAGGGGGTCAAATACATGGTGACGGAAGGTGATTTGACTTTGGGTGGTTAGCACACAGTGCAATGTACAGATGATGTATCATACAATTGTACACTTGAAACCTACATAATTGTATTAGCCAAAAAATGTAATTAAAAACAAAACATAAACCTAAGGAAAAATCACTTCCAATCTCTTGAAGCAGAATGAAAAGATTGTGGAAGAAAGCCAACATGAGACCGTGGCTCCAAATTTTAATATTCGCATTGGACATGAACAGCACTTTCAACAAAGGAAAAAAGTCCCTTCTCTATATGCTCCCACACATGCCCCCAAAGTGCCTTTCCCTTTACAGTTTCACTCATACCCATCACCTTCCTCATTTACCGGGATCATAATACCTTGTACAAAGAAGTCACCCAATATATGTTTGTTGAATTACTGAATTAATTAATAAATCCACTAAATTTTTAAAAAAACAGTGTATAATAAATTTAATAACTTTACTATGTTTTTTATAAACAAAATATATGACACAAGGCCTCTGGTCCTTGCTGCTGTATTTGGCCCTTTTGTTCTATTAACTTTTTTTAAAATCTTGACTTTAGAATATTAAATCACATATATTAAAGAAAGTAAGTTTAGGCTCCTTAAAAGGCCTTCAAAAATATAAAACAACATTCATATGAAAGTCATAATTCATTTTATCATCATCATCATCATCATCATAGTAGAACATTCTCAGACCTGTCCCAAATTCGCCAGATTTGGGGTTTTGCAGGATTTTTAATGGGAATTTTGGAGCCATTGAATGTTTGTCTGCAATGCCTACTATTGTTATACATGGTATTGTGTAGAATTAATTGCAATATACAAACTCTGATTCATCAAAGAGGTTTCATTTTTCAAAAGTTACTATTAGTACACAGTATTTATAGCCTAGGGAAAACTTTTGCAGTACTGTATTTTAGATATTTTCTTTGGGTTTTATGAATAAACAACCACTACTTATAGCACACTTTCCACACTACAGACACAGGCTATGTACCTTTTCAACACTGCCTCAACCGTCTTCACAACAACTCTGTAAAGTAAGAAACTTTATTCACGTTTTTCAGATAACAAACTGAAGTTAAATTGGCTTGAATTATCTAGCCAAGGTCTTAAGAGTGAAAGTGACAGAACTGGGATTTGTGATGAAAGTCGTTTTAGGATACTTGAACCTTATTTCTCTGAGCTCATTGTGTATTTGGTGTGCCTTAGGCAGTGAAAAAAAATCCCCCCATATATTAGCCACATCTAATTATGAATATAATCTTAAAGACAACATGCTTTGAATTGCACATAATGAATCTATTTACTCGGCCAAATACTTCATTAGTGTCAGAGCTGACAGCTTACCTTTCTCCTCACGGCACTGAGATTGTCAATCAAATGGAATGCTTCCATTTACAACTGCATCCCATTATCTGAATAATATCCATGCAAGTTCAACTCCTACCATTTCAATTTATAGGAGCTCGTACCATGTCACTGACACGTGTAGGTGGTTCGAATATTTCAAGGGAGAATATAATTAGGAGCATCGAACATATTTTATTTCTGAAGACTGTAGGTGCTCTACCTTATATTTTAAATTATATTTTGCTAATATATGCAATCTTTTATGTGGAATGAATATTCAGTGATCCACTTAAGAGTAAGTTGAAAAAACACAAGATTAGTTACAACTTGGATTTTGATATGCTGCACTATATATTTGATTCCCTCTGGAATCTAGTGAGTACGTATGAGAAGTTTGGATGGCATGCTTTGCTTATCTGTCAGGCTTAGTACGGTTGCTCAGTGACACGATAATATATATCCCTTTGTCTTTACACTTACAATACTACCTCGCTGGTACAATGCTAGCACCACCCTTAAATGTGAAATATGCCCACAATTACAAGTTTACATTGTGAAAAGTAATTCATTCTAGTGTCTCCTTGTTTGTTTTCTTTTTGTTTATTTTTTAAAAAATATATATTTTTTATTGATTTTAGAGAGGAAGGGAAAGGGAAAGAGAGATAGAAACATCTATGATGAGAATCATTGATTGGTTTCTCCTGCTGGGGGTCGAGCCTGCAACCCGGGCACGTGCCCTGACCAGGAATTGAACCTTGACCTCCTGGTTCATAGGTCGACACTCAACCATTGAACCACACCTGGCTGGGCATCAAATCTGTGTTTTAGTAAAAAAAAAAATACTTTGTTGCATTGCTATTTTCTTCATCCAGCATGCTTTCTCACAGTCAACTCTTACCACCGTTAGACTCCTGACGCATCAGGCACGGAAGCAAACTCTCCCAGGGACACGCTGCCAGCCGGATGAGGATCAGGAATGCTTTCTTTCAGTAACATATCTACGAAACTCTTCTTTCCCCTGTTTCTCCATAAGAATCTCTGATACTTCACAGTATGTGTGGGCTACAGATCTGAGTAAACTTTATTTTTTTCACACAGTAACAGAACCTCCTTTAAGAGGGCACTTGTAACACATGCTCCCCAGTGAGACAGTAAAAGTAGTTCCATTTACATCCTTGTCGATGACGCTCTACACCTCAGCCTGTTGGAAGGGACACTCTGAGGGGCTCTTGCTCCCGGTTCCCCTGTCTCTGTCTTTCTCTCTGTCTCCTCCCTCCTCAGCTCACTAATTCCCTCTCGCTCTTTCTCTCTTTCTCCCTCCCCTAGTTTTATTTCATCTAAATACATTCACCCACTCACCCACAAGTCAGTCAGATTTAATCCACAGAAAATCTACCTTATTCTTTTTCTGCTTTCAAATTACTCCTATTATATATTAACTTGTAATATCTACTTTATTTTTATTAATATTTAATACTAGGGGCCCGGTGCACAAAAATTTGTGCACTTGGGGGGGGGGTCCCTCAGCCCGGCCTGTGCCCTCTCGCAGTCTGGGGTCTGGGACCCCTCCGGAGATAATGACCTGCTGGCTTAGGCCTGCTCCTAGGTGGCAGAGGGAAGGCCCAATCCCTAGGTGCAGCCCCCGGTAGGGCTCAGAGCAGGGCTGATTGGGGAGTTGGGGCGCCGCCCCCTGTCATGCACAGAGCAGGGCGGATCAGGAGGTTGCTATGCCACCCTCAGTCACGCTCAGGGTGGGGCCCATTGGGGGGTTGGGGCACGGCCCCCTGTCACACTCAAGGGAGGGTCGATGGGGAGGTTGCGGTGCCACCCCCTGTGACGCACAGAGCAGGGCCAATCAGGGGGTTGGGGCGCTGCCCCCTGTCACGCACAGAGCAGGGCCCATCAGGGGGTTGGGGAGCTCCCCCCTGTCACGCACAGAGTAGGGCCTATAGGGGAGTTAGGGCACCGCCCCCTGTCACACACAGAGCAGGGCGGATCAGGGGGTTGGGGCGCCACCACTGTCACACTCAGGGCAGGGCCAATGGGGAAGTTATGGCTCTACGCCGTCACACACAGAGCAGGGCCCTTGGGGGGAGGAGCGCGGGTGGGATGCTCAACCTGTCACACACAAAGAGGGGCCCACAGGGGGTTGGAGAGCTTCTCCTCGTACCAAAAAAACAAGGGGGATA